>NW_008473064.1:0-1188 GCF_000622305.1 Nannospalax galili | reverse complement strand
AAATTCCTGGGTTCATGTAACACTCCATTTCAAGAATGCCTTTGATGTTCATCTCAGCAAGGTTCTGCAAAGATGATAGCTTTATGAAAAAGAAATTGTTCCTATGTTAGGGAGGAATTGCAATGTTTCCCACAGTGAGAAGTGACCCTGGGGGAGAAAAAACGAATATCTGCAACTGAAATGGAGGCAAAATAGGTCCCATGTGCTTCCAACAAAGGGACGCTCCAGCGAGCTCCTCTGCAGCATGTGATATACTGCTCATTGTGCTCACTCTCCCCTCCCAGCAAACTTCCAAACACTTTGTTTCTATCATAAAGCCCCTCCAGCATCTTGGGCACTCTCTAACTTTATAATTTCTATTATACTTTGCAGTTATCTATCCTGGTGAACTTGGTGCCCGCTGCTTCCAACTCCTGCTCTAATCTCTGCACCAGTATCTCATATCATAGCTTGGCTCTCAGATCCTTAAAATATGGCATATGCTTGATACATATTTATAGACAATAGAAATCTGAGGCCTATGCCCAGTGATCTTCTAGCTAATTGAGTAACTCTTCCCATATTTCCTTAAACATAAACAAAGACAGTCAGCAGGAACCAACTGGAAATATGTGACCAAATCTATTTGATGGTAGAAGTTGTTCTTTCCAAATAGAAAATAGTCTTGGATTTCTGCTAGTTATCTTTTCCATCCACCATATGTGCCAATTATTTCTTCCATTCACATACATATTCGTAGTGACCTCCAAAAGGATGTCAGAAAACATTCCACAGAAGAAACAACTGCCAAGCCCCTTCCAGGTGCTGCAGGAGTTAGAAGTCTGTGTTATAACAGAGACGTTAGCACAGGGCTGCCTTCGTCTTTCCTCACTGGGCTGCAGATCGATAGAAACTCACATCCAGGCAGTGCCTAATGCCAGGACCAAGTCAGAAAGCTTTTTAGTACTGACCCTGGACGTTTACAATCAAGCATGTCCTTCGGGGAATTCACCATACTCCACATGCAGATCATCTTTAGAGCTTTTCTTCAAAGTAACATCTCTTTTAAATTAAATTCCAAAATGACATGTTAACCTTTTAGCTCTGCAGAGCTAAAAACTGTGATGTACATGTTCCTTCATTTCAAATTAGCAGAAAACAAACCAACACGCTAAAACGGTGACAGAGAGAAATGGAATTTGGAGCTCC
>NW_008473063.1:0-1188 GCF_000622305.1 Nannospalax galili | reverse complement strand
TTTTTTTTTTTTAAATCTCAGCAGTAGTGTTTGCTTAGCATGTAAACAGCCCTAGGTTTGACCTCCAACACCACAATAAATAAATAGCAAATACCAAGAGATCAAGGAGTTTGTCTTGCTTGCCTTATTCCTAGTACACATTCAATGAATGCTTGTTGAATAAACAAATAAACACTGCACCATCACCCCAGACTCAGCCCAAACACTCTGCCAAGTCTTTGGCCTCCCTCCTACATTTCAGCAGTGACCTTGCACGAGCCTTGTGAATTGTTCTGGGGCACAGCGAGGACTCCCGAAGAACAAAGCTCTGCCAACGGAAATGACTTCTCTCCCCATTCCCTCCTGAACTCTCTGCTGCTGACATCTCTGAGGATCCCTGCGGCAGTCCTGTGCACCAACCTTGCCTCACGCCCTTCCACATGCTTGCATGATCCTCTCTCCCTTTGTTCTCCCACTCTCCTCTGGCACAGGCCCTTCTCCTTTCTTCATGGTTCTCTTTCCCACCTACTCTGTTTCCTGGCTTTACTCCTCCCAGGCTTCCTGTCACACTAACCTCATTGTCTTCTGTCCCCATTCCTCAAATGACACCCCCTCCTGTGCCCTCTGTAAGCCCAAAGTGCCTGCCAGGGCCCTTCCTCCTCCTCATTTCTTCTTTTCATCAAAAAGTGCTCTTAATCCAGATTTAAACACAGTTCCTCTGGCCCTTTGTTCTGTGTGCCCAGGTGGCCCAGGGGCAATCTCTCTCCATGGAAGAACCATCTTGAGCAAGACTCTGTGCAAGGGGAGCTTTGTTGGCTTAACTGTAGGCTGTACACCTGGGTTTGCTCCAAGCCATCCTCTTCCTCGGCTGCTTACAATCCATCAAAGCTCACAAACACTGAGACCCTTTCCCCTCAGAGATATAGCTCTGGAATGGAGTCTCTGGGTGACACATGAATGTATAACATTATCCCTACATTCAAAGTCAAGTTAGGGAGGCAGTACACATGAAACCCACTTAGTAACACTGGATGAAATGCTATACTGTACACCCCACCAACCTCAGGGCCACATAGTCTCATTTCCAGAGCTGTCACCTTTGACTGTCCACTTTAGCCAGCAGCTTCCCCTGGTTCCCCCAGGAAGGAACATTTAAGCTGAAATGTGAAGAATGAAGAAACTGAGTCCAGGGAGAAAGGTAGAGGTGTG
>NW_008473062.1:0-1188 GCF_000622305.1 Nannospalax galili | reverse complement strand
CAGACGCTCCTGTGCCCCAGGGTGAGCAAATCCTCAATCAGAGGAATAGAGCATGCCCAAAGGAAGTTCCGTCTACTCCTAGCTGAGGCAGGATGTTACAAGTGACCCTTCATGAGACCCATGGAGGCCTTACCATAGGGGACATGCACTGGTCACCAACATCAGTATCACTGGAGAGGTCTAAATGGCCTTCATCACACCTGGCAATCCTTGCAGTAATGCTGCAGGCTCTCTCCCAAGGAGCCAATCTGGTACCTCAGGAAGGTGCGTTAACAACATCCATCTCTGAGACTTCGGGGTTGAAATGAGTCTTTACTTCAACCAAGGTATTTCATGTAGCTAGAGTAGGCCCTGCTGAGAAATTAACATGTTTTAAAAAAAACGAATCTAAATTAAGTCTATTCTAAGGTTCAAAGAGGAGAATCAAGGACGGAGTTTTCAGCAACAAAAATGCTGGCCTTATGTTAAACGTCTTTGCCTGGGACCCTGGGTGTCTAAGAGGCAGAGCATGTCATGCATCCCAAACCTGAAAGCTTAGTTCCAAACCTGTATTTCCATAGGGGAATGTGGACTAACCAGATTACTCTGGGGAAATCTGTGCCATGTATAACACACAGATGAAATTTGGAACCTTGTGATGCCACTTACAACTGTGTGGTATCACTCAATTTTCATTGAAGAAAAAAACAAAAACCTAAGATGGATTTTCTCCTATTTCTTGAAACTTTTATGCAAATTGAATTAAATAGTAAATATCACGCCTTTGGTATCAGCCTGGCTGACAGTGATCCCTTGGCAATGCAGGCTGGGGCCAACATCCATGTTCTTAGAAGGCATACATTGACAGTTGTTTAGGGTTTCCCTCACTGGCTGCAGTTCAGGATTAGATTTTCTCTCTTCTATAGGACCCAATTCGGGGAGTGACCTTTAACAGAATCAGAAGGCACCATGTCAAAGACAAAGGTTCTCTCTCTGAGAGGATGCTAAAACGCTTTCACCATCATGAGTGAATTAATGTCATTTTCTTGGGAGGCAAGAATCTCTGCAATGGTCTCTGGGTGAGGCCAGGTTCTTGTCTGAACCCTAGAGAAGAATGGGTAATTAGAAAGGCTCAGAAGGACAGATCTTGGGCTGTTTGTTGATCAGTGGTAGCCAATAATTCAGTCTGGTTGACACTGATGGGAACAG
>NW_008473061.1:0-1168 GCF_000622305.1 Nannospalax galili | reverse complement strand
CCCTCACACTAAGGGTTTGGCAGCCACTTGTGTCATTTGCTGGAGATGCAGTTGCAGCATTCAGGAGCTTGGAGATAAATGAATGGGGGCAGGATTCATGTATGAGAATCATGTTGGAATTCCAAGCGTTGACTAGCCTTTTTCCAGCTACCTTTAGGCCTTATCTCCTCTGCCTTCGCTGATGTTGCTTACAGGCTGCCAAAATGCAGTGACAAAAAAGAATTGGGAAGCATGGGGAATTTAGGAGTGGTGTGAAGAAAGGAAAGGGAATGGAGGCTTGCCATTTTGGTACTCACTTTTGTCTGTTTTCTGTGGCTATAACAAGAATACCCGAGGCTGGAAAACCTCAGCATGGTAGCTTCAGGTTCTCAACCCTCACAGCAAGTGCTTTACCCACCTGTGATCTCAGAACTTGTGAGATAGAGAAGGGTTAGTTATAAAGGCCATGCTCAGCCACACAGTGAGTTGGAAGTCATGCTGGGATACTTGAGACCCGTTTCAAACAAAACTGAAGGAAAACAGTCTGAGGCTTCATTTGATTAGTTCAACTATTGGGGGTTTCAGAGCATGATGCCAACTTCTGCACAGCTCAGCTGAGGGCCCCAAAGGTGGATGGCTTCACAACGGCAGGGCCAGTGCCAGGAGTGTTGAGGTGTGTGGCGATCCAGGCTCCCTAATAACCAGCCACTCTCATGGTAGCTAATCTAGTCCTTTGAGATCGACATTAATCCCTTCCTAGACTGGAGCCCTCATGACATAAGTGACTCTTCCTAGGTCCCTTAAAGTTTCACCACCTCAGTACCACCACACTAGGGACCAAATCCTCAACAAATGGATCTTTGGGGGGATGAACCATATTCAAAGCAGCATCTTTCTGCTCTTTGGCACCCCTGGTCTTTAGATTGTTTTGATTTATTATTATCTTCTGACCACCTGCAGCATCTGTGAGAAGTCCTGTATATGTTTTTCAGTGTGTGCATAGGCTGTGGCTGACTCTTGCAACCCAGCTACAACCTGACTGGACTTATTGAAGAGCCTGATATAGACCCCTTCTGGTCCTATCAGGCCACTGATAGGAAATAATAGGTGAAAGACCCACCCAAGGTATGTGTCCTTGGGTACGATATATACGTGTGTGTGTGTGTGTGTGTGTGTGTGTGTGTGTGTG
>NW_008473060.1:0-1188 GCF_000622305.1 Nannospalax galili | reverse complement strand
GCTGGGCACCCGCCCCTCGGGGAAAGGGCACCGCCCCGGGCCCCAGACGCGCGCCTCCTGCCGACTCTGGTTCTCTAGTCCAAGCCCGCTTGACAGCTCCTTTCAGACTAGGGAGCCCTTGAGGTTCACCTTACCAGTGTGGGTGACTGCAGCTTCCTCCCGCGTGCTTTTCTGCCCCGGCTGTGTACGGAATTGAGGGAGGCCTTCGGAGAGCAGCCGCGACAGAAAGCTTTTTAAGGCTTGGGTTTCAACGGCACCATAGATGACATGCAACCCCGGATATCGGCTATCGTGCTTAATTTGATCTGGACGGATGAAGGGTCGGGGATGTTTTGAGAACAAAGGAAGCTCAGAGAAGATGCCTCTGCTACTCCAGGGCTTGGGGATTGGGGGTTGGGGGGAAGCAGGAGGCAGTATTTCCAGAGCACAGGTGAAAATTAGTTGAGAGAGTCAGTATATTTTTCGACCTGACGCCACCGGTTAGCAGTGGGAGAAGTGGGGTAGAGAAAGAAAGGTCTGGAAACTACGACTGTGAGTCTGGGGACCTTTACGTACAGCGCCAACACGAACAGGTGCTGGAGACTGGCCTGGGCTGCAAGAACAGGTGTGAAGAAGGTGTTGGCCTCAAGCTTTGCTCCGATGAGGAAGATGGTCCCGTGTTAACAGAAGAAGAGGTGATGTGTACAGGTGAGGGGACAGAGTAGCCCCTTTGGAAATCGGAAGGCCACCTCAACGATTTGGGAAGGTCTTGACCGGCAGGCACCTTGAGGGAAAACGGGTTGAGTTCTTTGCCCTGAGAATGGAGCCGGGAGACTTCAAAAGACGGAGCTGAGAATTGAATCTTAGCAACATTCCAGAACTAACTCTTTTAAAAGGCAGGTCAAAGCCACCCAGGAAAGAATTTACAAAGACAACTTACTGCAAACTAGTTTCTTTCCTTTTTCTAGCAATGCACTGGGGGTGTGCCGTCTCCACACTTCTACAGATGTGAGTTATGACTCATTAGCTTAATGATACTTGTTTAGTGTGTTGAAACCAGCATTTTGAAAACATGAAAATCAATAGATGAGAAGAGGAAACATCAGTGTGGGCTGTGAGAGTCAGTTAGTGTTGACTTGTGAACTCTTGGGTGTGTGTGTTTCTATGCTGTTTATCCTCCTGCCTCTGCATCCCTGGCTGCCCCCCCCC
>NW_008473059.1:0-1188 GCF_000622305.1 Nannospalax galili | reverse complement strand
CCCTGGTAACATGTGTTTCCTACTATCCCCCTCTTTCGGGCTCTTTCTTTCCCTTTATCTCCATGTTTCCTTTCCATTTTCCTGGCTCCTACTGTTACATCAGGATCTATACTCGCATATAAGGGATTGGTGCTATGATCCACAGTGAGGGAAAAGTATGCCGCTTGCTTTTCTGAGTTTGTGTTACTTCATTTAGTATAACAGTCTCTAGGTCCATTCATTTGCCAGGGTTGTAGGAGGGCCAGTCTGTCTTAGCTAGCTTTCCGATACAGCCCAGGTCCACCTGCCTGGGGCTGTCCACAGTAGGTTCACCTTCCTATATCAATCAAGACAATCTCTCCCAGACATGGCGTCAGGTCAATTTGACCTACGCAATCCCTCAACTGAGGTTCCCTCTTCACAGGTGACTCTAGGTCGTGTCAGGTTGACAATAAATACTAGTCGGTACATTGTGTAAAGCTGTGTTATTGTAGTGAAGGCCACGGACCGAGGCAGCTTCTGTCTTATCAGTGCTTTTAGCACTGTGAGTGCTTATTGATGGTGATTTTCTTCAGTAACTTAGGGTAAATTTCAAAACAAAATCAGCCTCAATCTTCCCCAGTTTGCATGATATCTTCACTACTGGCGATTTCATATGGATTAAATGAAACCAAAATACTTTGTGTTTATATATGAAATAGAGGTAGATTACCTCATAGAAAAGTCACATACAGGTGAAGCCATGGTCCTTTATGTGAAGCCCTTGGTCCTCATGGGAAACCACTGCTGACATAATCAGTGTCTTTCACAAGTCACATATTTTATCTGTTGTCTGCTCAAGCATGGAGTGATCTTGAAGCCTGCATGCTATTGGAAAAGAAGGAAATACAGCTGTCTTGGCCGCGGTTGCTGTTATTAGAGAAAGGGATATATTTGCTCTTTCTTGACCAACATAATCATTATACTTTATAGTAATTGAATCTCTTTTTAATATGGCTGCCAGTCAAACAAAAGCCAATGTAAAATGCTGCCAAAAGGCAACACATTGTGGGGTGAAGATATGTGGATCTCTGAAGCTTGCTGGTCAGACAGCCAGTTGGAAATGGGGGCTGTAGGTTCAGCGAGACTGCCTCAAAAACTAAGGTAGAAGGCAAGAGGGATAGAGGAAGATGGCCAGTATACTCCTATGGCCTACCCATGCGCATACAT
>NW_008473058.1:0-1188 GCF_000622305.1 Nannospalax galili | reverse complement strand
AAAAAAAAAAAAACAAAAAAAAATAGCCTAGCGGTTATATTTTTCTCATATCTGGTTTGGCTAAAATCTTCCTGGTTTTCAAGCAACACAAGTTCTGTTGCTGTAGAACCCACATTTTGTATATCTACACAGACACAGACACATATATGCATCACTATATAAAATTATATATAGTGGCTATTCTTCCTAATTCATGTTTTTCCAATTTCTATAATTCATTGCTGTGAGTCAGCTCACAGAACTGAAATTTACTTTGTCTTATTATTAAAATTGTCATGTTAAACCAAAACAACTGTCTCCATTAGAACACCGCTCCTCCCAATTCGCTCATCACAAAGGATTCATTCAGATGTAAAAAAGCTCCTTCCAAGTGGTTCACATCCCAGAGACTTGTTTCCAAGCCAAGGCAGCTTTTGGAAATTTAACTGGATCACAAAGGCTATGACGTCATCAGTGGAATAGGACATTGATGATGTCATAGCCAGGAGGACTACCAGTGCCAGGGTGCCTAGTTGGAGGAAGACGGTCCCTGGTGAATGTGTCTTTGCAGGTGCTCTCCTGTCCCAGACCTTTCCTATCTATCCGTACTTCCTGGTCCCTATAAGGTAAACAAACGTGCTCTAACCCAACCCTTCTCCCACGAAGCTTTGCCTCATCACAGGCACAACACAATCTAGTCGAACGACCACGGACCAAAGGCTGTAGAACCATGCGCCAAGTTAAAAGAGCTGCACAAGACGGAAGGATGAAGTTAGGAAGATGTCGGAGTCCTTCTGTTATGAAAATTAGTTCGTACAAGCTTCCCACAAGTTTTGTTTTTTCTATTGATACAACATAGCTGGCTTGTACACTGATATGCTATATTGTGAAATGTATAAAGTTGCAGCAGTACAAAACTTAAACATTATAGAAGGATGACTGTCTGACTGAAACCTCAGTGAGGGACCATCAGCATGGCTCAGCTGAAAGCTCTGACCATCAGGATGGCTCAGTGGGTGTGGTGGTTTGAATTACAACGTCCCCCGTAGGCTCTAAGTATTTGGATATTTTGTTCCCCGTTGGTGGAGCTGTTCAGGGAGGTCTTAGAGGATGTGGCCACGCAGGTGACCTTAGGGAGTTCTTAAACCTTGCCAGATGTCCAGTTGCTCTCTTGCTTCCTGTGCCTGCTTGAAGATGTGAGAGCTTAGC
>NW_008473057.1:0-1187 GCF_000622305.1 Nannospalax galili | reverse complement strand
CTGTGACCACTACGGAACACACTGTGACCACTACGGAACACACTGTGACCATTCGTGAAAAAATTAAATATGAAATCAGCATGTGATCCAGAACTTACACTTCTGGAAAATACCTAAAAGAATTGAAAGTAAGGGCTTTAGAGAGGCATGCACAGCCAAGTTCAGAGCAGTGGTAATTGCAGTAGCCAAATGGTGAAAATGACTTCATGTCCATGAATGGATAAGCAAAATGGGACATTTCCATAGAATGGAAAATTCCCTAGCTTTAAAAGCAATGACATTCTGACACTGGTACAACATGGATGAACCTTGGAGACATTATGCTAAGTGAAATTAGCCAGTCACAAAAGAGTGGATATTTTGTGACTCCACTATGAGACAGCTAACACCACTAGCCCCACAGAGACAAAACATGCAATGAGGGTTCCTTCGGACTTGGAGATGGGAGGATTGTTGTTTAATGGATAAAGAGTTTAGTTTGGAATAATGAAAAAGTAGAGGTGGAGGGACTGACTCAGTTGTAGAATACTTGCCTAGCATGCATGAAGCCCTGGGTTCTATCCGCAGCACCACATAAATGAGTGGCACACACTTGTAATCCCAGCACTCAGGAGGCAGAGGCAGAATGGTCAGAAGTTCAAAGTCATTTTTGACTACATAGTGAGTTTGAGGCCAACCTGGGCTACATAAGACCTTGTCTCAAAAATACATAAATGTGTCCTAATCAGGAATAAGTACTCTGAAGTTTATTTCAAACTTCTGTCTCCCGAGGCTCAGGGATCATTGTGGAAGAGGAGGGCAGGAAGATTATGAGTTCTTAGATGGTGGATGACCACAAGGAAGGAGAGTTCTCCAGACAGTTACTCATGAACTCACAGCAGTGGTAACAGCATGCATAAGTCCCACATAAACTCAAGCCACACAAAACCCCAGCATAGAAGTGGGGAGGTAGGGAAGAAACCCAAACCCTATCTGAGGAAGGAGAGGGAGAATAAGTCTTCTCTAAGGGTGTGACTCTGGGTAGGTTAAGGCAGGCTCCAGTAGATGGAGTCATACCACAGGACATTTGGGGACACAAATTTGACTCCATAGACATATATATATGCATAAAATTGAGTGGGGGTGCTAAGAGAGGGTGTGGATAAGGGAGGGGGTTTGAGTATGATCAAAATATATTTTATGAAATC
>NW_008473056.1:0-1186 GCF_000622305.1 Nannospalax galili | reverse complement strand
AAAAAAAATGTTTCTATTTATTTTTCTCTTCAAATTACACTGTGTTATTGATTGGACATTGCACATATATTTCATATCAATCAACCTCAGCTCATATTTATCACTGTTGTCCAAGATGTCCTCTCTTTTGAAATATGATCATTCTAGTAAATAAAATAGTTACCTGGAGAGTCCACATAGTCAAGTCATCATTCTGTTTGGTTACAAAGTAGAAATTGTATGAGACAAATATCTAAATATCTAATCTGGGCACTCAAAGATCAATGGTCACCCATCCCTTTTAGGCACAATAAGATTCAATTCAGAAAAACATTATGTAAATCAATGGGCTTCCCTGCAAAGGAATTTTGCACCTGTGATCAATACTAAGGTCCCTAAGGAGGAAGATGGTCTGCACTGAATGGGAGATCACTCTGCAAACCTGAATCCATAAAAGGGAGGGGCAATTTCCCCTCTGTGATCAGAGAGGAGAGGAAGGGAGACTGACAGGAAAAATGCGTGTTGCCGGCTCTGCATGCAGGAAGAGTTGAATATTTTCTAGTAGTTTGGAAAAACAAACAAGCACATTCTTTGATTCAGCATGCAACATCTTGATTTTTGGCAGGTGAGAGGCTTGTTCATCATTGTTAAGCTTGTGATGTACATGACCATGAGATAACAAATGCCATACTTTAAAAAATCAATCATAACTTTTTTGAGGATTAATAGACTTAAGCAATCACAATTTATTATTATATATCCTGAATTAGATGTGTACATATAGATGTTTTTAAGCAATATATTTTCATATTAAAGCAACAATTTATTATTATTGATTCTGATCTGGATGTGTGTAATAGATGTTTATAAAGTAACATGTTTTCATATGAAAGGAAATATCACTGACTTACATTATCCCTCATATGTAAATAAACCACAAGACTAAGCAATATCATTTAATTTTTATTAATATCTTTTTATCATATGTGTACCAGTTTTGTTTAATCTCTCACTTTCTTATTTCTCTTCCAACCTTGCCAGTCCCACTTTTTTTTTCTCACAAATCTCTTTCCCAGAAACCTGGGTTTGGTGGCGCATGTCTTTAATCCCAGCACTCCCGGGGAAGAGGCAGGTAGATTTCTGTGAGTTCAAGGCAAGCCTGGTCTATAAAGTGAGTTCCAGGCCAGCTGGGGCTACAGGGAGACCC
>NW_008473055.1:0-1188 GCF_000622305.1 Nannospalax galili | reverse complement strand
ACCCCTACTAGCAGGCACTCACAACACAATTTGGGAAGTTCACTAAGGGGAAGCCCAATTTAGGCACTCTTGGGTGGTCTGCTAAGGTCTCAGCCCCTACTGTGGGGCAGAGAAGTCTAGCCCCTGGTGAAGTGTGAGGGCCATCCATGATCCCAATGTAGAGGGTTAGGCGTGGTATGATTTGGTGAAGCTCACCACCACAGGAAGGCCGGATCCAGGCACTCTCAGGCAGTGTTCTAAGGGCTGGGCCCCTACAGCCCACCTTATCTTTTGAGACAAGGTCTCTCATTGGTCTGGAAATCACAAGGTCTCTCACTGGTCTGGAACTCAACAGCAAGCCCCAGAGATCTGTCCATCTCTTCCTCCTAGGGCTGATTACAAGCATGTGCCACCAGACCTGACCTTTTATGAGTATCCTAAGGATCTCTTCCTGCTGAGCAGCAAGCATTTTTCTGACCAAGCTTTGTCTCCCGTCTGCTGTGCACTTTTGATTGAGCAAATGTGTTTCCTCCCCCGCTCCTACTGTCCTGACTGAGAGACGTCTGAAGCCTAGTTGTTCATTTTTATTTTCCTCCTTCACAGTCCGTTCTCAAAGACTCTCTCAGCAGGGAGCATAAATCGGTCCCAGTAAGCTCGGGGCAGCACTTCATGTTCTGCTACGTTAAGTGCATCCTGTTGTAGACAGGAAGACAGGACGCAGCTGCCCTGAGGAGATTTCCGTGGCTTTTCTGCAGCAAGGTAGATTCGGATGGGCAGGAGCACTTCAGGTTACCTACATGGGAGGCACAGTATCCTAACAGGAACAAAGGAACGGGCCTCACATAAAGGAATGGGAATTTGCAATGTTTTCACTTGGAAAAGGGAGATTTGAGCTATTTAGGAGGTGCACACGGGGAAGTTTCTCACATTGTTCATGTTGGAACTAGGAGGCTGTACCTGTACTCAAAACCTGAAAGTCAAGGGTGGCCGGCAGGGAGCCAGTAGCTCCAATACCTCGGAGAGCTGTTACCCTCGTCAGCCCCGTCCGACAATACTAAAGGGGATGTCACCCAGTCTGCCTTGTACTTCTGACCACCAGGTTGGGCTAGCTGCCCAAACTAATCGGAGTTCTTTATTAGAAGGAACATTTTAAATGGCAAGACATAGAAGGCCTACAGAGATGCTCTGTGGATGAAGGAAGCAAAAGCG
>NW_008473054.1:0-1188 GCF_000622305.1 Nannospalax galili | reverse complement strand
GGGGGGGGGGGGGGGGGTCCTTGATGCAGACACCAGGTATCAGATGATAGGTTGATGTGGGGCCACATCGCAGTGCTAAGTGTCCATCACTTTATAATTCCAGGTGGAGGGATTATACGGTTTCCTTCGTCTAGCTTGTCTGCTAAGTTCTTGGGCCTGGTTTCTCTGGTAGGACTTTAATAGCCCATGTCCCTACAGGCTCAATTTACCCCAATAAACTTAGAGAATGCCTCTTTCTACTCCCAGGAATAATCAGTCTGCTCTGGATGGGTAGTGTGTAACAGATGGTACAGTTTCTGGGCTTACCCAGGGGCTACAATTATCTGCCTTCAAAAGTCAAAAGCTGCTTGTAAAATGGAGTCTCCTAGAGAAAGACACAGCCTGAAACCTGCTGTTTTATACAACATGCAATTTAGAGTAGGGAATAGCCTGATCTCAACACCAGCACTTGAGAGGCTGAGGTAGGATGATTAATGCCAGCCTAGCCTGGGCTACATAGTGAATTCCAGGCTAGCCAGGGCTACATACTGGCTCAGCCAGTAAAAGTGCTCACTGCACAAGCTCAATGACCTGGGTTCAATCCCCAGACCCACTCATATAAAAAGCATGATGTCACATGCTTTTAATCTCAGAGGAATCTCTGCATTCAAAGCCAGCCTGGTCTTTATACCTAGTTCTAGGCCATCCAGAGCTACATAGTGAGATCCTGACTAAACAAAGAAAAAGTCCAATGTGGTGGTGCACATCTGTAATCCCAGCATTCTTGGCCAAGATGGGAGGCAGAGAGTCAGGAATCAGCCGGAAGCTCACAGGCCAGCTAGCCTGAGGTACACAGACTGTGCAGTGTCACAACAAGGAGACCCTGGCTCAACAAAGTGGAATGAGAGCACCAACTCCCACAAGTTGTCCTCTGTTCTCTACATGGGTGCCATGGCAGTCACATGCTCTTACGTAGACACACACTAAAATAAAATAGGGGCTGAAGAGATGGCTCAGCAGTCAAAAACACTCGCTGCTCTTATAGAGGACCGAGGTTCAGTTCCCAGCATCCACACTGGATAGCTCACAACTACCTGTAACTCCAGCTTCGGGTGATCCGATCAATGCCCTCTTCTGGACTCTGTAGGCACCTGCACACACATAAAAGTTAAAATAAATCCCAGCCAGGAATGTAGCTCAGTTGGTAGA
>NW_008473053.1:0-1188 GCF_000622305.1 Nannospalax galili | reverse complement strand
CATATCCTTCATTATTTTAGTTGATGCCTCTCTTGTGGCACAATAAACAGTTCCTAAGAACTGAAGTGTCATTATATTCTGCATCTACACGCAAATAACTAGCACGAAGTTTCTCACACAGTGATAGAATTAAATAACATGAGCACAAAACGGAATGCTCATTATTCTCATTTTGTGTTTCATATTCTCATGCATAATGAAGATTGACATCTAGCTATTATTAACACTGTTTTGCAGGTGAAGAAACTGAGGAATACTGGTATTCTTATAATTAAGATTAATAAGAAAATAATGGATTTTGTGTTATCAGATTCAGATTTATGTTATCAGGTTTCAAAGGGTGTTATTGTAAGTTTACAAACGCAGCTTCCTTGTGTGTAAACTTTTCTACATTGCCTGCTCTGCTCGTGGAGTTTTCATGGTGCATCGCGCACTCAGCTACAAGGGAGCTCAGTTTCATTCACTAATAAATAATTTAACTTTTGCTCATCTTACTTTTTATCTTCATTGGGCACTATTTGTCAGGTTTTGTTTTGTTTTGTCCTAAGAAAATAATTGAGGCTATAGAACATATTTTAAAAGAGCTTTATTTAGTTGACAATTTTGGAGCCTAAAGTCTAAATCCAGCTGGCCTGTTTGTTTGGCCTCTGGTAGAGAGACTTATGGTAAATGCTTAGTTATGGGAACACATGTGGAAGGACAGGAAACCAGAGAATGCAAGGCAAGTTTGCTCTTTTATGAAAAACAACTCTAATAACAACAAACTCACTACAGAAGAGTATGGATTTCTTCTGAGGACAAAGAGTCCAGTGACCTAATCACCTTCTACTCTGCCCCATCTCTTAAAGGTCCTTCCACTTCCCACACATACTCTGACCACAAATTAAAAAGATCAATTTCATGTTCTGCCCCCATGCCCAATCTCAATTTGCTTCTATTACTTGGATATTGGAGCCAATTACAAGTAAGGCAGAGAAGAACATCACCTAAACTTATCCACACAGAAGTGATGCTTGATACATCTGCATACATTTCCATACTCAAATGGAGTCTAACTTCAAGTGGATGGGCATTGCTAAGGCTTCTGCACCTGGAAGCAGTTGGGGATCAAGCACTGATGCTTATTTGTATGTCTATACCACAAGTACAGATTACTTTAATGCATTCAACAATTAGTGAGCTCAGTAG
>NW_008473052.1:0-1187 GCF_000622305.1 Nannospalax galili | reverse complement strand
AAAAAATCTCTGGGGAAAGAGCTTTATTGGGAGGATTCCAAACCTACTGCCCACATAATGGTCACGAGAATGCTGGTTCACGTGGCTACCATGATTCTAAGGCTTTCAAACATTCTATAAAGCTTGAGAGAAGGTAATGGGGCTAGGGCAGGCTTAAAGGACAGAAAGGGCACTGCCCATACCCTGGTTTGGCTATTTCTTTCAAATTCTCCTCCAAATAGTACAAATCTTCAATTACATTATAGAGTTCTGAAGAATTTAATCTTTGTGGATTTTTCCAGTATTCTCTTGGTTTTTATGGAGTCGCAGGTTTTTGGAGATCTTTAAGCACATCTCTAAGCAATTGTCTTTTTTTTCAGTGCTGGGGATTAAAGCTGGACCTTGTACATGTCAGGTAAGTACTCTACCACTGAGCTACATCTTTAATTATAACTGTATTTTTTAAGTCTTTTTAAAAATAATTTTTAGTTGGAAAACAAAATAGCAAGTTTCATTGTGAGATTTCTATATATACATATCTATGTCGTTCACGTTCCTCCCCACTGCCCTTCCCTGCCCCACTCCCATTTGTCCCCTCTTCTGTAATTGTCAATTTTTTAAAAATCACTTTGGGAGCTGGAGAGAGATGGCTCAGAGGTTAAAAGCACTTGCTGCTCTTGCAGAGGACCTCTGTTCAGTTCCCAGTACCCACATCAGGTGGCTCACAAGCTCCTGTAACTCCAGCTCCAGAGGATCCAATGCCCTCTTCTGGCCTCTGTGGGTACCTGCACTCATGTGCACACATATGCACACATAATTAAAAGTAATAAATATTTAAGAGTTATTTTGAAGGAGAAAATAATCTTTCCTACTTAATTATAGTTGCATCATTTCAACGTTCTTTGTTGCTTTATGGCCCAAAATTCTACCTGATTATTATTGCTAGCCTGAAGACATTCTGTTAACAATATAGATCTTCTGGCAGTAATTTCCATTTTGTCTAAAAATATATTAATTTTATATTCTTTTTTAAGTATATAGTCTGATGTTGACAATCACTTAATGTCACTACCTTAAGCATGTGTTGATATATACAGAGTAAAGGGAGGCAAGTAATAACTCCATGGAAAATAAAGCTATACAGAAATATTAATGGTTTAATTATGAATATAAAATAATGATATAGGTACATCGGGAACATGAGCAAA
>NW_008473051.1:0-1188 GCF_000622305.1 Nannospalax galili | reverse complement strand
GTGTGGTTTCACACTTACTTCTCCTCGACCTCCAAGACCTTCAAACATGTTGGTGTCTGGGAATTCCACACCTTTCGAGTCTGCATCTTTCAACAGTAGAAGCCGAAGACCCCTTCAGAGATGGTGCAGAGAGAAGACCTAGCCAGCGTATGTCAGATGCATCCACAATGAGACATCAATTTGGGGTTGGTGGCGTGAAGAACTAGACAGGATGAAGAATGCCTTAAGACAGAGTAAGCAATACACAGATACGGTGTTCGAATGTGACAGTGTCGATGTAAATAACTTTCAGGGCTAAGTGTCTGCACTGCAAGATTGTGTAGTCTGACAGTGTCTTACAGGGATGGGACGCTTGGTGGGCCCAGTGGATGGACCCACCCCTGAAGGACATTTGGGGACACGAATCAGACTTTACAGGCTGCATTACATACGTAAGAGAGTACATTAAATTGGGCAGGGGCAGTTGGGGTAAGTGTGGATGGGGAAGGGGAATTAAATACCATCACATTATATTGCATGAAAATCACAAAATTTCAATAAAATAAAAATTTAAAAGATTGTGTAGTCTGAGATGCCGCTGAGTGCAGAGGTGAAAAGAATATCCCTTTTTGGCCAGGCAGGGGCAGCATTCTTATCCCAGAGAGCAGTCCTGTGCTACAAACCATTGCTGTTCCTCTCTACAGTGTCCCCCAGCTTACAGTCTTGGGTCCTCAGGGATGAGAGGTCCCTAAAATTCTTTCAAAAGTTTATTTTCCAATTAAAACAGTATGAAATGTCACAGTACACTCACTATCAAAAGTACAAAAATGAGTAAGTGTGGATGAGGAGTGGTGAAATTGGAACCCTAAACTGGGTATGAGGAGTGCATACCTGTAATCCCAGCAACTGGGAGGTAGAGGCAAGAAGATCAAGAGTTCAAGATAATCCTCGGCTACATAGTGAGTTCAAGGCCAGCCCGAGATACATGGTGGGGGGTGGGGTAGATAGATGGCTCAGGGGCTAAGAGCACTTGCTTCTGTTGCAAAAGACCTGAGACCGGTTCTCAGCACCCACTTTGGGCAGCTTATTCTACCTGTAGCTCCAGCTCTAGGGATCTCTAGCCTCCAAAGTTACCTGCTCACACATACACACACAGAGAAACATAAAAATCTTTTTTAAAAGAGAGAGGGAGGGAGGGAGGGAGGGAGG
>NW_008473050.1:0-1188 GCF_000622305.1 Nannospalax galili | reverse complement strand
TTCTGTTCATTCCAATTCTTTTATAATGGGAAAAGTAGATTGTATGCTCCTTGAAGCTACCTACCACCCTACTTTTACATACAGAGCCTATCATGCATTTTGTATCAGCTAGGTAAACAGAAAAACACTAGATACTAGAGATCAATGATGGTAACTACAAAGGATTGTTTACAGGGTGGGTGATGGAGACCAGAAGCATCTCTTGTTCTTCATGAGGGACCATTGCAGACTTGACCATGAGAAGAGCAGAAAATCAGCAGAAACAAAGTTTCTTCTCCTATGATCTACTGACTAGGATCAGTTTACAGTTTCCTGGAAAAGCCTAGAACTCTCCTGGAAACTAAGAAATTCTGTAGTTCCAATAAGGCATCATGGGGAAGGATATTAAAGGGTGGATGTGGAACTAGAAGATGACACCTTAACAAAAACTATAGGCAGATATCACTTAAATAGTGAGAATGATGAGTAAGAGAAATAGTTCAAAGCTATGACTCTTAGAGGAATAGTTCTGAGACATAGCAACTTTAATTAATGATTTTTTTTGTTAATTTGATTACCAAAGCTAAAATGCTTCTTAATGGGATGAATTGAGTATAAATAAGTGATGTTAAAGTTTTAACATGTATCATTTGTTTTCATTAAGGTGATTCAGCCATCACCATTCTACTCCAATAGATATTTTATTAAAGAAACTAATTTAAATGTACATGATAAATGAACTGTGTTGAAAATTCTATTTTTCTTCAGTTCTAACCTTCTGATCTTAATTAGCTTCTCTGCTTCTGTTCCCATAGAAACCAGGAACGCAATCAATAAGATTCAAAGGTAGCAAGTTCACACTGAAGCATTCTAAAAGTTCAGTACCAACATTTATTTTAAATCATGGGACAAATTAGTATTTGCAATTAGATTAGAGGCAATATGTTTCAAAATTCAAAATGGAAAGTGCAGTCAAATAGTAAACAAAGATGATAAACTTTCCCAGCATTCTTCTGTTTTCTGCATTCCATTGCAAAGCAAGTGTAATGTCTAGAGAACCCCGACATCATAATTTTACATAGCACTTCTTTTGGTGTCTCTTTTTTCTTAATATTTTACTTATTATTTTTATGTGTTTGTGTGTATTGCCTACATGTAGGGAAGTGTACCCGTGTTGTGCAATGCCCATGGAGGACAGAAAGGGGCTCT
>NW_008473049.1:0-1187 GCF_000622305.1 Nannospalax galili | reverse complement strand
GGGGGGGGTAAGAGGTTGGCTTTTGGTCAAAGAGGCCAATATTCATACCATGTTATTGTCCAGGGAGAAATGGAGGGGCTGGAGGGATGGCTCGGAGGTTAACAGTGCTTACTGCTTTTGCCAGAGGACCTGGGTTCACTTCTCAGCATCTACATGATGGTTAACAACTGTCAATAACTGCAGTTCCAGCGGATGTGATGCCCTCTTCTGGCCTCCAAGGGCAATGCATACATGGGTACACTTACATACATGCAGGCAGTACAGCATACACATAAAAATAATAAATGAAATATTTTTAAAAAAGAAATATCCCTACAATTCTAACTCATGGACATGAGCTGTTGTGTCTCAAAATCACGGTTCTCTCATTGAGAAATTTGCTTTTGTGTTTTTCCCACCAGAATGTCTTTTCCCCTTTAAGGAGCAAAGACTGGGCCTGTTCTGTGTTACACCTTCAGCACCTAAGCCATTCCTGGCTCAGGGTGAGTGAGCTAGCCCAGTGTTTTTGGATGAAGGAGTGATAACACTCCGTTGTCATGTTGCCATAGACGCGATGGCAAGTCACTCGAGGTTAGAGAGGTCAGGCAGGAGAGTCACCAAAAGATGGGTAACAGCTGATGACCAACAGCTGGGGGACCAAGCTCTTAAAGGGAAAGAGCTGGCAAACACAAGGGGAGGGAGGCAAGGACCAAGGCCTTTGGTTCCTGTATCCACTCACTAGCTCTTAAACGTTTTATTATTTAAATTTTATTTGTATGAGTATTTTGCTTGCATGTATGTAAGTGCACCTATGTTAATGAATGCCTGTAGAGGTCAGAAGAGGGCGTCGGATCCTCTGGAACTGGAATGACAGGCAGTTGTTAGACACTATGTGGGTACTGGGAACTGAACCTGGGTCCTCTACAAGAGAAGCCAGTGCTCTTAACTGCTGAGCCGTCTCTTCAGCCTCTACTCAGCAACTCTCACTGAGTACTTCCCAGAGTCTAGCCAAAGGCCCTCTCACTGTAGTCTAGTGAGACAGAGGGCAGCAGGTAATGGAAACAGACCACTCAAGCTATGATAAGCCATGCAAAAACGATGGGCAGGCTGCTCAGGCAGGGTGCCTTTAAGAAGAAGAGAGGGGGCCAGAAGATGACTCAGCGGGTAAAGAACACCTCCTGAGTTTGCTCCCTGGGACTGGACGGAGA
>NW_008473048.1:0-1187 GCF_000622305.1 Nannospalax galili | reverse complement strand
TGTGTGTAAATGCACCTGTGTCATGCAATGCCCATGGAGGTCAGAAGAGGGCATCGAGTTCCCCTGGAACTGGATGGTTTTAGCTGCCATGTGGGTGCTGAAAATTGAACCTAGGTTCTCTGCAAAAGCAGCCAGTGCTCTTAACCGCTGAGTCATCGCTCCAGTCCCACCAAATAATCTTGAGCAAAATTAAAAAAGCTGGAAACATCACAAGATCTGACATTAAGACAGCCTACAAAGTCATATAAACAGATACACAGATCAAAGGAATAAAACCGTATATTTACAACCAAAAGATTTCAACAAAGGCTTCAAAGACATAAACTAGAGAAAGGATGGCCTCTTCAATACATGGTGCTGAAGAAACGAGATCTCTGCATAGAAAAGACTAACTTGATGCCAATCTCTTCTTCTGTACAAAAATCAACTCAATTGAGTTGGCAATGTAGCTCAATGTTAGAGTACCTGCCTAGCATGCCCTAGACCATGAATTCAGTCCTGAGCACTGAAAGAAGGAAAAAAACACCTCAAAGGGGATTGAGGGTCTGAAATTCTGAAACTACTAGAAAAAGGGAAGGGAACCTTCAAGACATTGGCGCAGGCAACGAGATTTCTGGCTCCGCCCCCAAGAGCATAGATGATGTGGTTGAAGTCAACAAATGAAATTGCATCGAATTAAAAAGCAAAGAAAGCAAAGTTCAGACAATCTACAGAATAGAGAAAATATGTCAGGTATTCACCTTACAGATGTTCAATGTCCAGAACATGCAACAAATGGAATGTTCGACAGCAAAAAACCACAAGCAATTCAATTTAAAAATGGGCAAATAATGTCTATGGACATTTCTCAAAATAAGAAACATAAACGGTCAACAAATAGCCCCAAAGTGCTCAGTATCATTAGCCACCAGAGAAATACAAATCAAAACAAGGAGATACCATCTCGCCAGATTTTAAAATAGCTAGTTCCAGAAAAAGGAGCACGCTGGCAGGGATAACAGAGAAAAGGGAACTTTCATTCTCTGTTGGAGAAAATGTAAATCAGCACAGCCACAATGAAGCCCTGTATGGATCCATACCCAAGAAAGAGCTGCATGCCCATGTTTATTGACGCACTATTCACAATGTAGATACGTGAGATCAGCCTAGGTGACCATCAAGAGACAAATGGATAAAGAAAATGTAAT
>NW_008473047.1:0-1188 GCF_000622305.1 Nannospalax galili | reverse complement strand
TTTTTTAAAGATTTAATTGTTTTTAATTATGTGTATGGATATGGGTGTGTGAGTCGGTGTGTGCACATGAGTACGGGTGCCCCAGGAAGCAGAGACTATGGATTCCCTACAAGTTGAGGTCACAGGCATCCACCTAATGTGGGTGCTAGAAACTGGACTCAAGTCGTCTGCAAGAGCAGTGCATGCTGTTAACCCCTGAGCCATCTTTCCAGCCCCAAGATTTTAAATTTAGAATAAGACTGGAGTTTGTCAGGTTCATTACAATGCTCTTTGACTTCTCTCTCATCTGCCACTTTACAATACGCAGTTTCTTCAGGAGTGTCCCTTGTTTTGATCCAGTCATTTATTTACATTTTTAATGGTATATGGAAATTTATGCGTACATATGGAGTAGCAAGAGTTGTTTGAAAATGTGTACAGTGTGTGGTATTCAAATCAAGTTCAGTACCTCTATCTCCTTAATCACCATTTCCTCAGTGTTGGTCAGGTCATTCTATCTAACAGTCCAGGCATCTGAGTTTCTGATATAACACAGATGAAGCAAGAAGCGTTGATGCTCAGTCCTTGTGTTCTAATCAGAGCCTTGACCTGATAATGCTGTTTCACATTCCAGGGATGCCCAGGGACTCTTGCCTCCAGGGGCTGTGAAATGCCCGTTGTGAGGGAAATACCACACAATGAGGAAAGGGCAGAGACCTGGGCATGGCTTGTATCATAACCATTACTTTAGAGCAATGTGTTTTTATAAATTAATTGATCAAAACTACTTAAAAAACAAATGTTAGTTTTGATATTACATCAAAAACTGCTTAAATCTATACTAAAAATGTATCTGTTAAATACTTAATTTGATAAATGTTGATTTAGTGATCTAAAAGATGTGTCTGAAAGTGTGTAGATAAAAAGAAAAACTTCCAAAACAATACAGAATAAGACACTGAGTCATGGTAAGGCTGAAAAAGTCTAAGGGACAATTTTAGGGTAAAAAAAATCAGAACTTTAGTCTCCCCCTTTTCTGTTAGCTTGGCATCTGCCACCTTACAAGGTTTCTGGCCTCCAGCCGACTCTGGGAACCAAGAACACTAACACCAAAGGCAGAACTGAACACAAGATTGATGTCACCTGCTAAATTCTGGAGACTAGTCCCAACCACATAATGCACAAATAAGAGTTCCAGGTTAAAAAAAA
>NW_008473046.1:0-1177 GCF_000622305.1 Nannospalax galili | reverse complement strand
CTGTCCTGGAACTCACTATGTAGACCTGGCTTTGAACTCACAGAGATCTGCTTACCTCTGCCTCCTGAGTGCTGGGATTTAAGGCGTGCGTCACCACACCTGGCAATAAAATTTTTTTAAAAAGTTAAAAAAAATCATTACAATAGTAGATAAATATACATAAAATAGCACATAAAATAAATGTTGACTATTATTGTGGAGAAATGATTGATTTTTGTTTGTAGCTCTCTTTGGAGGGTGAATGTATATGACAGCTCTCTTTCCTCTATGATATGTAATCAGTAGATCCAGGAAGTGAATAGTAATCCCAAACCCAGCTCTAGAGCTCCATTTGTGGGGGGCTTTGCCTAGCTGGTCCTACAGAAAGAAGGAGAGAAGTTTCCACATGGGGGCTACCAGCCCAACTAACTCAGTGTTAGAGAGGAGCTGTGGACTAAAAGGCTTTTGTCATCTTTGCCAAGCAGGAAGGCATTTCCAGTGCCCTAAATCATGTAACATTTCTCAAAAAGCTGAAAAGTATAAGCATTTTGTGTGAAATGCTTTGCATTTGTTTTTGTGTTGCATATGAACTGAGTTTTTTATTTTGTATTGAGTTTCTACATTTATATAATAAATTTTAGTCATTTCCCCGTCCATTTCCTGCCCTCATTCCTCCTTTCAATTTGAAAAATATTTTCATACCTCCTTCTGGGCAGCGACAGAGAACTTTCAGATGGCAGTGGCTTGAATGACAGATCAAAGCCCTGTTGCTAAGACAAATGGTCCAAACTTGGATTCTAACCTTGGTTTCATCAAAATATCTCCAAATAGATGGACATAGACTGTGGCTGACATTTTGCCCCATATGCAAAATGAAATTCTGGTGGAATAGATGTAATTGAGAGTAAGAACATCAGGACTGGAGTTAGAAGCAGAGGACTTGTAGGCAGCTGGCTTTGGTGACTATTTGTCTGCATCCAGTACAGGGAATCACTGCATTAAGCTGTTCTGTTCATGTCTGTTCATTAAAAGCATTACCAGTTTCTCTCTCTCTCTCTGTCTCTCTCTCTCTGTCTCTCTCTCTCTCTTCCCCCTCTCTCTCTCTCCAGTTCTCTCTCACACACATACACGCACACTGGAGAGAAAGATAAGGAGAGGGAGAGAGAGAGAGAGAGAGAGAGAGAGAGAGAGAGAGAGA
>NW_008473045.1:0-1187 GCF_000622305.1 Nannospalax galili | reverse complement strand
GACAGGGGTACACTCACATACATGCAGGCATACACACAAAATAAAAATAAATAAATCAAAAATTTAAAGCTTTTACTATTTGCTCTGTCTCTACTTAATAAACTCACTAACTCTGATTCATCCTGAAATTCTTTTCTGTGGTGTCATCAAGGAATCAGACTTATCTGAGAGAAGGTCTCTGTGGAGATGAGAAGAATTTCCTTAGGCTACAGGTTTAAGTGTTAGGCTGCCTCTGGCACTGTTAGGAAGGCAGAAAGAAGGAAAGCCTGTTGGACCAGAAATTAAGAAAGTTATTGTTCTAGGGAAGCAGGAGAAGGGGGAAATTAGAGCAAGAAGAGGATAAGGTGAGCCAGGGCCCTGTGGCACCCATAGTTCATACAGGAGGAGGGGCTGTGGAAAAGATTGCAGATGCCAATGAAGCAAGATTGACACAAAATAGGCCTGAGGGAACCCCAGGAAGAGGTTCTGGGCATGTCTACAGGCATCCATATGCCAGAGTTGAGCAGGACGAGGCTGTGAAGAGCTGTTGGATTTGGCAGTGAGGAGACACCATTGCCAGATCCAGTTGGGTGGGGCCCAGGGCTGAGAGTGAAGCAGTGAGCTCTGTCCCCTGCTCTGTGCAAATTAATCCAAAAATTCTGCCTGTTTGGCACCATGTATCACAGATTCAAATACTCATACCCTTTGATTCTGAAATTTCACAACTAGGAATTGATCCAATCTGCGAATTTGGAGAGGTGGAGGTTGCTATAATACAAGGATGTTGATTACAGCCTTGTTTATTATAGAAAAATGAGGGATCAGTCATCCAAAGGCCCACTGTCCAAGATTAATTAAAACAAACTAGATAGCACAGGCGGTCCACTCCTGTAATCGGGTTTGAATTCTGACTGCATTACCAGCTGTTACCCCAGCTCTCTGGGAAACTTTCTGGATTCAGTTTCCTTAGTTGTAAAATGAGAGTCAATGTGGTGTTTACAGAGCCCTAATGAAAACTAAGGAAATTGATGCGTGTAAAATAACTGAATATGCCCAGCACCTATTATTAGGCAGTAATTCAGAAAGATTCGGTAGATCTCTATATATGAAAACAGAGAACTGTTTGTGAGCTATTAAGTGGGATAAAGGAAGCTATAGAAGAGAGCGTGGTGTGATCCAGTTACATACTTGGTTTTATTTGGGAGGTG
>NW_008473044.1:0-1186 GCF_000622305.1 Nannospalax galili | reverse complement strand
TTAAGAACACTGGCTGCTCTTGCAGAGGACTCAGGTTCAGTTCCCAGCACCAACAGGATAGCTAACAACCATCCATAATTGTAGTTCCAGGGGATCCGATGCCGTCTTCTGGCCTGTACAGGTATGGCATGCACAGATACACATAACATATGCAGGTAAAGCACTTACACACATAAAACAAAATTAAATTATAAATTATACAACAGATATATAGAGCTGCAGAATATAAAGGAAGACCCACACACCTACAGAATCTGATTTCCCTTTCACCATCTTCCTTTGGTTGGAGAGATGGCTCAGCAGTTAAGAGTACTGGCTGCTCCTGCAGGGAACCCAGGTTCAATTTCCAGCACCCTCATGGAAGCTAACAGCCATCCAAACTCAAATTCTAGGGGATCCAACACCCTCTTCTGACCTCATTAGGGATTGCACGACACAGGTGCACTTACATACATGCAGACAAAATGCTCAAACACATAAAAGAAATAAAAATAATAAATAAGATAGTTTTTAAAAACCTAAAACTAGAAATATGTGATTCAACTATTATTGCTCAAAGGTGTGAATATACTGAAAGAAACTGAGTCAGCACAGAGAAGAGATACTGAGATACCTGTGTTTGTTGTGGCACTATTCACAATAGCCAAGCTACGACATCAACACCACCAGCCCATTGATAAAGGAAATGTGCTGTGTATGCATGATAGAGTATTGTTTCAAAGTAAAGCAGAATGAAGCTGTCTCATTAAGAGGGAAACAAATGGAGCTAGAGGTCTCCTCTCGGTGCTGAGCAAATTAATCCTATCAGAAAGATAAGTGTCACATTTTTTATCTCAAATGTGAAACATTAAGAACACAAAATAAAACAACAATATGGTCTGCAGATAGAGAGCAGGCTTTAATAGAAATAGGAAAGAGAAAGGAGAGCAAAAGAGGAGAGCAGGAAGCAGGATATGATTTGAGCATGATGCATTCATGATGGAAAAGTCACACTGAAACTCTTCAGCTGCATGATCATTGTGACTGAGTAATTGAAACTAAGAAAAGGTGAGCCATTCAGGGTCTTAACTCTCAGCACAGAACTCCGTCTCTGGTTCTCAGCGTTTCTTAGACTCATTGTTACTCCTACACGTGCATTCACCTGACATGCTTAATTTGAACACAACCTCACAGCAAATCCCTCTGC
>NW_008473043.1:0-1187 GCF_000622305.1 Nannospalax galili | reverse complement strand
AAAGATGAGCAGAGCACGAGTTTGGGATTATTTCTCTGAGCTGCTTTCCAACTCCAAGCTGTCTGTTTTATATGACTCACCAACCTCTGATGTTTGAGTCACTTAGAGCTGGTTATTTTGTAGGCTTTTTAATGAATGTGTCAATCACGTATTAAAGTGACCTTCTTTGGATATCGTAGGTGGGTGGAGGTTTTGAACCAAGCAGCAAACTGGTGATGGAATTACCACCCTGGTACAGTTTCTGATATACTTCAAGCCTGGCCCTTTGCTCCTTAGAATCTATGTGCTAGGAAGAGCTTCAGATGAATCCCACCCCTTGTGGGAGGACCACAGTGCTGGCCATTCGCTTCCTGCTCTCACGGATACTCACAACTCTACAATGGATCGTTCGGTGGCTAAGGTGACTTTCCTCTGGCAACTGATTCTGTTGAGCCTTGTGCCCTGGTGAATTGACTCATTTCAAAGCAATAGACACAGAGCTCCAAGGAGATCAGTAAGCTGCCCACAGGCATACACAAGTTACTGACAGGATCACCAGTCAAGTTCAAGTTCTAGTCTGTTTCACCTCAAAGCCCAGGTTTCAACATGACTTCTTGTGGGTGCTCTTAAAACAATTGCAGGTCGTTTTCTTCTACCAGTTGTGGCAATGGAAGTGATCAGCAGCCATTGGTAGATGCCAGATTTGCTGTGGAGGGTACAGTGGAGGCAAGTGGTTCCTGAGAAGTGGGAGCTGGTGTCAGAATGGCCTGGAAATAAAGGCATTGTCCCAGAGTCCCTGCACCTGCTGTCTGTATGGTATTGGGCCCACACACAGGTCTTCGAGCATGCATACATCACCAAATTCTCCTGTGGAAAGTCCTGGGCCACTGGGAGCTTGCAAGTCGAACTGGGGTCCCATTTACCCACAGGTATATTGAACCTGAGTGTTTTGTGGTCTTGCCGAGGCCTATGCCCCTTAGTTTATGGCCCCCGAACCCCTTGGTTATGCCGCTGAGTCCTGTTCAGTAGGGTCTACGCCATGAGAGTCACACTTTGAGGTGTTGTCATATTCCTATTATACAGAGGGCAAAAGTGAGTTCCAGAGAGGCAGAGCCACCCTCATGAGGTCACTCTAGCTATCAGAGGGAGAAGCCAGGCTTGTCTGTGAACTTAGAATTGAGGAAGAAAGGGAGGGAGGGGGGAGGGAG
>NW_008473042.1:0-1187 GCF_000622305.1 Nannospalax galili | reverse complement strand
AGGTGAGAATTCAGCACAAGCAGATTCTCAGAGTTGAGCGAATTGAAATTCTGTGCTTGTGTCTGTATATGTGTTCATCGGATCCCCTGGAACTGTAGTTATTGATGGTCGTTAACCATCATGTGTGTGCTGGAACCTGAACCTTGGTCCCCTGAAAGAGTACCATGTGCTCTTAACATCTGACCCATCTCCAGCCCTGGAGTCCGTTTTCATGGAATGGCTGGTTAGACATCGCCAGTCCAATTAGGATGTAAGAGCAGTCAAACCTGCAGTCCTCCATGAGGGTTCAGTTTTGTCTAAAGAGATCATAGACTCTTGGGGAAGGTGGTAAGATTATGTTTCAGGCAGGATCAGGAATAACAGGATAGTGAATACTTAAGTGACACAGTAATGGAATTTTAACGTGGCAGGTAAGGAATGTGACAGTAGTAATCAGGCAGTTAAGATGCCCAGACCCCGTACGGAGTCCAGCGACGTTGTCAGCTTGCCCTGACAGCAGGTAGGTAGCCTATGAAACTGTAGTAAGAAAATGTGCTTTGGAACTTTTAGGAAAGTTTAACCTTGGTCCAAGAATAGTTTGAGGTCTCCCTGGATTATCTGGGACAGGATGAATTCTGTGAAGTGGGTTACTGTGTTCTGTAGGACATGAAGTGGATAACCATATGAAATTGAAATTTATATGATAGATTCCAGAAAAGTGAGAGGGTGTTGGCTATTCATTATGGTTTGGAGATTGGTGAGGGTGGATTTCATCTGATTCTCATCAGAGAGTAGATGAGATCTCCAGCAGGCTCACAGGAGTAGTGCTCATGAACTTTTGTAGGAGGCCAGGTGAATTGATGGTATGATGGGTTGGGGTGATCATCATGGAAATAAGCAAGTTCATTAATAAGACAGGCAAAGGATGGACTGAGAGAGACAGAAGACCAAAACATGAAAAAAGCAACAGAAACAACTTTACTAAAGTAAGCAAACAGCTACCTTTTGGAAAGGGAGTGGTCCCAGAGGTGGGAGTTCACTGAATAGGCCCTGGGTTCAGGGTCTTATGTGGTCACTGGATCCTCCCTTTCCCTTTTTCCTTATTGATCCTGCTTGATGTCCATCCCCAGTGGGCAGGAGAGGTGAGTCCCTCCTTTAGGAGGTCCAGAGACTATGCCATCCCAATGGTCTAATCTAATGGATCTTTG
>NW_008473041.1:0-1187 GCF_000622305.1 Nannospalax galili | reverse complement strand
TAAAAGTGATGGGGAGATATGGGAGGTACTGGAAGGAAGGGAGTGGGTATGGATTTGATCACATGTATGAAATTCTCAATAAAGTTAAAAAAAATAAGGTCTCAAGCTGGCTCTACTGGCAAAGGTGCTTGCTGTGCCACGCTGGCAACCTGAGTTCAATCACTGGAGCTCATGTCTCCTAGTTAGCATCAGCTGTCAATCTGACTCATCCCAGAGTTATCTAAGGAGTCCCAACTGGCCTATGGGCATGCCTGCAGGGCATTTTCTTGATTGTTAAGTGATGTAGGCGAGCAATGACCACTGTGGGAGGTACTATCCCTAGGCAGGGGGACCTGGGCTGTACAAAAAAGCCAGCTAAGTAGAGGCTCCAGAGTGAGCCAGTAAGCACCTTTCCTCGACAGTTCCTACCTCAACTCCTGCAGGAGTTCTTGCCTTGACTTCCCTCAGTGATAGACAAATGTATAGAGACAGAAAGCAAGTTAGAAGTTTCCACAGGTTGGAAGGATGGGGAGCAGAGAGTAACTGCTAATGATATGGGGGCTTTTAAGAGACTGCATAATTTTAAAAATACTTTATTCTTTGAGAATTTCACACAATGTATTTTGATTGTATTCACTCCCCACTCCTCCCCATAATTCCTTCCAGATTTCCACACACACCGCAACTTCATGTCCTCTTTTTATTGTTTTTCCTTTTAAAGAACCCATCAAGTTCATTTTGTGCTACCCATATGCTCCTGGGTGTGGGGAGACTGCTGGACCTACCAAGAGCCACACTCTTAAAAAAAGTGACTCTCCCTCCCCAAGAAGCTATCAACTTTCCATAACTCCTCAGTTAGGGGTAGAAGCTCATGAGTGCCTTCCCTTCCATGCTAGAATACTGACTGCCTTGATCTCTGAAGGTTTTGTGCAGCAACCACAGCTGCTATGAGTTCATGAGTGCAGCAGTCCTGTCCTGTCACTCCTGTCCTCCCTGACTTTACAATTTTCCACCCCCTCTTCCAGGATGATACTTGAGCCTTGAGGGTAGAGAATATGATACAGATGTCCCATTTGGGGCTGAGCATCCCACTGAAACTTAATTCTCTGCACTTGACCAGCTGTGAGTTTCTGCATTAAGGGAGTGTATAATTTTAAAAAGACCTAAAAATGGTTATGAAGACAGTTCTGTAACCCTGTGCTATACTA
>NW_008473040.1:0-1187 GCF_000622305.1 Nannospalax galili | reverse complement strand
CTAGGGTGGACCTAGACAATCCCGGACAGCTATGCCTCAATTCTTGCAGGACTTCCCAACACTCCAGGACCAAGACTTCTGCGCCAGAGGGTCTACGGATTATCTAGGGAGGAGACACATTTCTCTAGAGGGACGTGGCAAACCATAGGATCAGTTCACCCATCCTGGTGGATTCAGAATTCAGTGACATGCCTTAACTTTGGTTCCAACGTGCCTAAGGCTCTGAGGCTCTGAAGTATAGCTCCAGGTGCAGGACATCTAGTGTATATTATTGTGATTCCAGAGGTAAAGTGAGGCTTGTAGTGCTAACAACAGCCCAGTATATTCCAAAGACTTTAGTGGAGCTGATGTTTCCTCTTTTGACCTGAGTGTTCACAGACTCCAGGTGGTGTGACAGGGTCTGACTCTGTCTGGTTACCTCGAGGCTTGGTGTGCGGCCCCAATCTTAGGGCTATCTCACCAACGCCCAGACAGAAACACCTCAGAGACTCCGTGACACAATCATGGGTGAGTTTCACCAATCCCCTTGGTTAAGCATCACACAGCTATCCCCTGAGGAAGAAACACAGAAAGCTGATCATCCTAATCACCTTTGAGGAATGGAACATCAAAATTAGAAGGCAAACCCACAGTAACTGATGCATAATCCCCAACAAAGAAACAGAAACAATGTGATGACATGACCAACAGTTTTGACTTACCCCTAAGCAACCCAACCCCCTATGGGGGAATTCAAAACTCCTGCGATAGCCGAATTGTCTGAGAAATAATTCAGACTTTACTTTTTGAAAGATGCCGTGATCATACAGGAGAATTAACAAATCTATGCGCAGTGGAGGAATAGCTACCGAAATCATGACTGAAATATTGAAACAAACCAATCAGAAATACTTGAAATGAAGGAGACGGTCAATTTACAAACAAAAACTCTGATCCCAGCCACAACAAGGAACATCGTAGAGAAATCAAGTTTCAGGGACTGACGATAGTCAAGGCAAAACACAGACAGACATTTACAAGGAATTAATTATGGAAGTCTGGGACATACGGAACATGTCAAACGAGAATTTATGGTGTAGAAAAAGGAGAAGAGATACAGTCAGATGGTGCAGACTATTTAACAAGTTTACTTTTTAAATATCTTATTATTTTTATTTTATGGGTATGAGTGTGGGGTCTATCCCTCT
>NW_008473039.1:0-1183 GCF_000622305.1 Nannospalax galili | reverse complement strand
GTGGCTATAGGGAGACCCTGTCTCAAAAAGACAAAAACAAAACAAAACAAAAACATTAAAATATTTTAGTATTTTAAAGCTTGGAATAATAACTATCAGGGTACATCCTATCAAGTGTCTAATTAGTTCAACCAGAATAGGTAGGATTCCTGAATAAGGAATCAAAGAATCAAATTAGGTTTAGGATCTGACCTATGGCAATTTACCATTTCTTATAAATAAAAGATTATGAACATACTTATTTCTTTCACTTGTGTGAGGTTTATATACATGTGTTTATGAATGTATTAAATATATTTTAAATTATTAACCTTTTGGTGACAGGCTTCACTCTGTAGCCTGGGCTGGTGTGGTACTCGGTCTGTAACCCAGACTGGCCTCAAATACAAGGCAATCCTGCTGCAGATTCCTGAGTCCTGGGATTACAGACAAGAGTTGCCACATCTGGTTTTTAGAATTATTAAAAGATTTAAAAATTGTACATTATATAATTTATCTAATTTCATTGCCCAGGTTAGTTATGGGTTTTTGTACATGGTTACTACCTATTAATTCGTGAAAGAGGTTGAAATTTTGGGCAGAATTATTAGTCTTAATCACTGTTTTTGTTTATGACTCCTTTTGTCAAGCCACCAACTGTGTTAGTTAAAAAATTGTTGTACATGTACAAGAAATATGACTGTCCTCTAAATGGGAAATATCTGCAGTGGTAATGTCTCACAATAAAACCAGGAAATATTTTGGATTCATGTAGGTCTGAGTTGAACAAACAGCAAACTCAATTACTTGTACTCCAAAACAAACAGCCTTAACTAAGGTGCTGTTGTGTGGCCTCTAGTAGCCAGTGAGGAAAGGCTTGTTAAGGTGGCAGATTGTACCTCCCTCGTTTACATAGATACTAGATCACTAGGAACAGCCTAGCATTTTTTTTCTTAATTTCAGGAAATTGTTAAATCTAAGATAGAAATTCCAAAATGTTTAAGTAGACTATTTATCATTCAACTAGAAACCTTTTCATTCAGTTTCAAGTATGCTAAGATGAAATCTGTAGGCTTTTCTTTTTAATGCAGTGTGATATGAAATTCTGGGGTTTTTTTTGAGATAGGGTCTCCCTGTAGGCTAAGCTGGCCTAGAATTCACTATGTAGCCCAGGCTGGCCTTGAACTCACAGAGATCTGCCTGC
>NW_008473038.1:0-1187 GCF_000622305.1 Nannospalax galili | reverse complement strand
GTCTCTTATTCTCTGCATTTTGGCCAGTTGTGGCTTTCTGGTTTAATCACCTCTGTTATATGAGGAAGTTTTGCTGGCTGGTGACAGTTGTGGGATGCAGTAATATTCTTTCCACCCCTGTTGAGGAAGACTTCCTCAGAAGTAGAAAACAGAAAGAGTGAGTACTCTGAGGTGTGATTAAATGTAAGGTTCATACAAATAACAGTGAGAGGACTGAGTCCAGAGACTAGTGATGGAGGGGAATGAAGAGGGATGACAGCAGGGCACAGAGGACCCAGGTGAGGAAGCTAGTCAGATATAAGGGGGAGCGTTGATCTCATTAGTAAGTCCCTGAGGTAAGTGTCACTCTGAAAATAGCAGCAAGCTTAAGCTTCAGATTTCTCGTTTATAAGAAAGGGCACTAGATTAAACTATACATTAATTTGAAGGGTAAGGATAGAGGGATGCATACATGATTTGTAAATTGCAGTGTGCTTTACTATACTAGGATTATACTTTACTCCTTCTAAAGGAAATATTTCCAGTTTTTCTATTGCTGTTCAAACGGAGCATGATGAAGTGCTGGCTTTCCCCCTTTTTATCCTTGTGCCTTATTTTAACAAACAAGGCATGTAGTGAAGAGTAATCCCAAGCAGAGTTGGCTTTGTGATGGTTCAGCTTTTCTGAGACATGCACAGATATCACGGTGGGACAGCCCGTGACTCTGAGAGGAAACGGAGGGAGAATGAAGGCCCCAGGATCCTCTGTGAAGCAGTGACATTCTCTCTGACACATTCCCACTCATCTTAAAGGCTGGCTTGTCCATTTGTATAATGGACAAAATAGCTTTCTGGATTAATTGGATGGAATAGATGTGAGGTGGAGCCCCAAGCTCCAGGCATAGCAGGTAATGCCAGTCCTACCCCATCTGCCCTCCTGTGGAGTGAGCAAATTGTCTCGTAATGGATTTGAAGATACTGTGATGTCATTTAGTGTAGCCTGAAGAGCAATTTATTAAATGGGATCTGATGCACTGACCATAGCATTTGGGTCAAGCACCTGACCACCCAGCAAGGTGTGATCCTCTCTTACCAGTAACCTCAGCAACATGGGATAGGAAAAAAATTATAAATTCATAACTGCCTTACCAAATAGAATTTATATTCTCATAACCACTTGCTACAGCTCGGATGGAAAATGTCCCATGG
>NW_008473037.1:0-1186 GCF_000622305.1 Nannospalax galili | reverse complement strand
CTGCATGGTTCTGGTGTTGAAAGCATGAAGGAGTCACAGACAGCAGCTGAGCTTGGCACTCTGAGAGGCCAAGAAAAGCCATGGTTGAAAGTGCAGTCTCAGTTGCAATGAAGACTCCAGGATTGAAGGGATCATAGAGAGAATCTGTGGCTTTGCACCCCAAGAGGCCAGAAGAGGCCATTAGTGAAGGTGTGGACTCTGTTTCAGTAGAGACCCCAGCTTTTGGGAGATGCCAGGTCCAAAGCACAATCACCAAGGTCAGTTGTAGGTGTGGAATGGAGCTGGCCTGGGTCTGTGAGTCAAGCTGTGCGTGCTGTGTATGGCAGAGTCAGAGAAGTAGAACTGCTAAAACCCTTTGGTGACCAGAGGATCATGAGGGAATCCCAGATGTTCAGTCTTGAGATATTTTGTTGGACTTAGTTTTTGCTTAGATATGCCCAATTTGTCCCTTTTGAAATAAGACAATACTTGTTTTGGATTATATAGATGCCATTGTTAAGAGATTTTTAAAAGAGACTATGGACTTTTAAGTATTTAGATTTTTTTAAGGACTGTGGTACTTTTAAGATTGTGCAGTCTTATGTTGTGATATTGTTAATATCATATCTTGGGGAGAAGAATTGGAAAGGTTGCCATTTCTCAGTGATGTATTTGTGTGTCAAGTTGAAAGGAGTCAATTATGATGGATAGCTTTATTTGTGAAATTGACACATCTGGGTAAATGGAGCCTCAATTGGAGAATAGCCTTCATTGGACTGACCTGTAGCTATGTCTGTGGGATATTTTCTTGAGTTTTGAATGATTGGGAAGCACGGTCCACGGGAGCAAGCCAGTAAGCAGCATTTCTCCATGGCTTGTGCTTCATTCAGCTCCTGCTTCCAGGTTCCTGTCCCGACTTCCTGTCTTGGGGTCCCTGATGAACTGTGACCTGGGAGATATTAGCCAAATAAACCCTTTCCTCCCAAAGTTGGTATTAGTTAGAGTGTTTCGCCACAGGAATTGAAAGCAAACTAGAATAGCAGCTGATTACTTCCGGGTGAGGGAGCGCTGATCTCCTATAAGGGAGATATTCTAGATAGGCTGACTAGGCCCCAGTGAATGAACTTGTGCTGAGGGACTTCTGGGTACACTAACCTGACTTGATAGGCCTTAACATATATGACAGAATGCATGAAATCCAGTGGGG
>NW_008473036.1:0-1186 GCF_000622305.1 Nannospalax galili | reverse complement strand
AAGCATATAGACATGATGGGGCAGCTCCACTAATGCAGAAATTGCAATATGGTCATCTAACAAGATCAGCACAGTGACAAAACCAGCTGACATGCTAGAGTGGATGGGGGAAGTGTCAGAGGGTCCAACCTCAAGATGAAGGGCCACAGGTAATCAATAGAAGATCTGAGCAATTAATCCAAAATGGGCAATCCTAAACACAATTAGTTTTGGAATTACAGATTATTTCTGTTTCTTACTCTATGATTACTAATTGGATGTTTTAAAGCCAATTCCATTATTATTTTTATATTATCTTTTTTTTTTAAGTGACCCATACACACAATGAGCTGTTATGGTAAATCTCAATTTGTCATCTCGACTGACTGAGAATTATGATGGAGTCACACTTCTTGAGAATGTTTCCAGAAAGATTTAACTGAGCAGGGAGGAACCCAAAATGTGGGTGGCACGATTCCTTGGGAGGGGCCCCAACATGAATAAGAAGAAAAGTGAGGAGATCAGCAGTGTTCATCCCTTCCTTTCTGTCTGCATAAATGGTGTGATTTCTTGCCTCAAGTTCCTGCTGTCACACCCTCCCTGTTATGATGGAAGGTACTTCCACACTGTGAGCAAAAGCAAAACAGTCCCTCCTTAAAAAAAAAAAAAAATTCTAGAAGTATTTGTTCTTGAAGGTCTACTAAATCCCATTACTTCTGGAGATTTGATGGACCTTCATGCAGTTGTGATAACTCTATAACACAGTATGCAGTATACCAGGACATTTCTAATACTCAATGTTTGTCTAAACTTTGAAAACGTACAGAATTAACATTTCTGATGTATGAATTGAATTTTGTCAAACACCATTATATATGTATATATAAGAAGAAAATACATCTTGACAAATACAGTACATGTATTATTTTAGAAATGCTTACGTCCTTAAGAGATTGGGGGTCTTATCCTAGAGCAATAAACAGGTTGATGTATTATCTTAAAAACAGTGAGTTCTCAAACACAGAGACTGCTGCAAAGATGTGGGTCCCATAGGGAAACATGGCCTTTCAGGCCACTGGAAGCTTACTCATGTGAACTGCGGCAATGGGGGCCTCTAGCACAAGACACATGCCACCTCAATCAGACAAGGGCCCAGAGTCATTCAAGGACAATGCACACCAAGCCAGCGCTAGCCTGAGAACTGTTG
>NW_008473035.1:0-1187 GCF_000622305.1 Nannospalax galili | reverse complement strand
ATCCCCTGGGGTGACTAATACCCCACCCTAACCATAGCACAGGTCTCTTGGTGTCGTGGTTCAGGGCCTCCTGTGCAGTGCTAACCTCATGTCATGAATAGACAGAGTGTGTTCTGGAATTTGTTACTTAAAACCTTGTTTGGGAGTCAATGCACTTGTCATCCCACGCAGCCCAAGTTGGTAGTAAAACAAACACCTGGAACAATATGTCATTGATTTCCATGAGTTTAAGAAAGCCAGGCCTTTAGATCACATGCTGTCTGGCTGCCAACTACTCTGTAGCCAATTTCCCATCTTCAAAACAATTACTAAACTTCAGCGACTAGTCACCAACCTGCCTCGGTTTCCCCCAGAGAGGCAGCTTCCAGGAGCCCCAAACCAACAGAATCACCAGCTGCGTGAAATGGGCAGAAAATCATCCTGCTACTTTTTGCTCCGGAGGATGCACACAGGACGGCCCTAGGCACCACCTTAGAGAGAAGCCCTCTCCTAATGCCTCAGAACTGGCATATGAAACAGACCAAGTCAAAACCAAACCACAATGCCGGCCTACGCAGGCCCTTTGATGACACTAAAATATCTCTATTCCCTCCCGTCTCTCCTCAATAAATACAATAAAGCCCACCTGCAATATATCCCTTTAGTAAGTTAGGCCTTCTTCTCTTCCTGAAATTCACTGAGCTCCCTCTTCTCCTGAGCCCCATTAGGCTTAATCCCACAAGGTTCTAGATGCATCAAAATCTAGGATAGACCATTTGCTTTGAGAACTGGCAGCTCCCTGCATATTCAACCCACCCCTTAAATCAGTAAGAAGCATAAATCAGCCTTTACTACAACCACCAGGATGAAAAGACAAGTGATATCTAGCAACAGCACTTAGTCGTTCATTCTGTGTATTTGACCTTGAACAAATTACTGAACTGTGTTCTTCTACTTCCCCAGCTGCAAAAAAGGGACTGGGACCAGTGCTTCCAAGGATGCTGCAAGTATTAAATGAGTTCTCACACCTGACACACTCCAGACAGAGCTGTACAGAGACACACAGGGAGGAAGCCCACGTGAAGATCAGCAGACACAGATGCAGAGATGGGGTCCACCTCAGGGTGGACCACTACAGTGATTCTCCACCTTCACATGGACCCCCCTGTGCATCTGTGTCTGCTGAGCTTCACGTGGAGCCCCCCCCC
>NW_008473034.1:0-1187 GCF_000622305.1 Nannospalax galili | reverse complement strand
CAAAAAAAAAAAAAAAAAAAACCAACCCAAAATAAATAAAAAGTAAATAAATAAATAAATCTTTAAAAAAAAAAGTCTGAGAATTGTCTGGACTCTTTAGTTTAGGAAACAACTAATCATCCAAATTTAATTAATTAATTAACTAATTAATTAATTTGTTATTATTGTGGTGCTGGAGACTGAACCCAGGGTTTTACACATGCTAGGCAAGCACTCCACCAGTGAGCTCTATCCCCAAGCCTTTTTCAAATTTTGAGACAGGGTCTCACTAAGCTGCTCAGGCTGGCCTTGAACTCACTCTGTAGCTTTGAATTTGCAATCCTGCCTGACTCCCCCACATAGCTGGATTATAGATCTATATTGCCAGGCCTAGCTAATAGTTCTTTTTTTGTTTATCTTGGTTTTTGTCTGTTTGTTTTGAGACCGTCTCATAAATCAGACTCACCTTAAACTTGCAGAGCATCTAGGCTGGCCTTAAACTCATGATTCTCCTGCCTTGGTCTCCTGAGTGTTGGGATTACAGGTATGTGCCCCCATGCCCAGCTTAATGTTCCTGTACACAGAATATTGTATACAAAACTCATATACTTGGAACAAACCCAGGTTTCCCAAGTTGGAGACACTGACAGGTGATGACAGTGAATCACACAGCTCACTAGAACAGAAACCCATGACATGAAACCTTTGTGGGAAGCAGTGTGGGCAGTGAAATATGAGCTGTAACTGGTCAGTTGCTGAAGACTCAGTGGATCAGTCTGATATAAAAACTACAGGGGAACTTAGTTATCAGGACACCTCCAACTACGTTTGTGAGTCTTACCTCCTGGAGCATTACCAGGTCCTCAGCGGGGAGGTTAGAAAATCCCCTGTGTTTTGGCAAGAGGAGGGGGAAAGGAACTATTTGAAACACTGCAGAGAATTCTGTTCTTCCTGATAAGATGTGCCCCAAGGAGGAAGAGTCTAACAAGCACCTAACCTGCTGGAGCTTTATCAGACACAGGAAATACCCAACTGGCCCCCCTCTGGCCAGCACTTGTGAAGTTCAGTCAAACTGGGCAGGCTTACCAAAACACAGAGACCTGATCATAGGATGACAGGAGGCTTCCTCTCCCCACTCATCACCTCACACCACATGCTATTTAAGTACTTCCTTATACCTATTACCTCATGTCTATCAAGAAAAAGTC
>NW_008473033.1:0-1187 GCF_000622305.1 Nannospalax galili | reverse complement strand
CATGACACAGGTACACTTACCTACATGCAGGCAATATACACATGCACATAAAAAATAATTTCAAAAGTCCCAGCTTCATCTGGGTCTTCTGGCCACACTTCTTTTCTAATTGCTCATCAGTGAACACACACAAAGGCCAGAACATCAGGCTTCCTTTTATTATTGTGAAAGATACTAGATAAACAAGTAGAGCAAATAGTGTAAGAACTACTTGTGCAAAGACTCAGTTTGGGGCATAAAGTGACACTGTAGTTTTGGTTTAGCCTCACCTTTATCCTTTTCCTCCACCCCTCAAAGCAGCCATTTTGGGAGGTGATTTTAAGTGCTGGTTGAAAATTTTTTCTATACTGTTGATGTTTTAAGGATATTTTCATAGCAAAGAGCCTCAGAAAATTCACAATGTCTCCCTCTGAAGCTAAGGGCAAGCAGGCTTATTAAGTCTGTTGTAAATATTTGGGTCATCTAATCTCAGGGTTTCTTTCCTGTAGAGCAAATTACTGCACATATATAGGCATGCATCTGGGCCCACTCACCTTCATGGCCCTTAACAAGGGATTGTGCTGCTAATGCTGTGTGCCTACAAGTTCTTTGTCTTCCAACTGAGATTTTTGTCTTCTCCCAGTATTGTTGAAAATGGAGCAAGTGGTAAAGACTTTAAAGTTATTGGACTCCATTGTCTCACATTCAGTGAATATTCTTCCATGTGGGTATATTTTGCTAAATATGAATCATAAACATATTGCATCATTTTCCTTGCTCTCAAAGTTTGCATAAATGGGACCATGTGATATGGATTCTTCAGCAAACTGCTCTTTCTCTCAATTTATCTGCATGTGCTTTGTCCACAAGGACCTATATTCCAGTTTATTCACTTTTTTTTTTTTTAGCTTTCAAAGACTTTAATTTTTGTTATTGTTTGTTTTTTGAGATAAGATACCTTTTGTAGACCATGCTGGCACCACAGAGATCCACTGCCACTGCCTCTAGATAGAACTCTGGGATTAAAGGCATGTACCACCATGCCCAGCTCCTGACTTTAATTATATGTATTCCAGCAAGTAACCAAGCCTGTATTCTTTGCCTAGTCTTGATCTCTTAACCTTTAATCTCTCTCCTCCTCTCCCAGTCCCCAGAACAAAAGAACAAGGGCTCAACATGTTCAAGGCCCTAATTCAATCCCCAGCACT
>NW_008473032.1:0-1186 GCF_000622305.1 Nannospalax galili | reverse complement strand
GACAGGGTCTCCTTGTAGCCCCAGCTGGCCTGGAACTCGCTATGTAGACCAAGTGTTCAGAGGACAACTTTTAAGAATTTTTTCTCCTTTCCACATTGCTTGGCCTGGATCCCCTAGTGATAATGTGCTTGGGTAAAAGCCCCTGTATATTCATTTGTTAGTTTACTTGCTCATTTATCCACTTAGCCATCCACTCATATATCTGATAAGCTGTGTATTCATCCATCAGTCACTTATTTAACCCTCTACTCATATATCCCTTCAACAGCTATTAATGAAGTATGTACTATCTGCTGGTCCTGCCTGTAGGTCCAGCACCGAACCAAATACATGTCCTCATGGATTTCATAACCCAGCGAACAAACATACAAGAGAAGTACAATTGAAGTTGTGACAACATTAAGCAATAAAATAGGATTAGGTAGAGAGAATGTTGCTATCTCAAACATAGGCTCTGGGGAAAGACACTGAGCTAAGAGGGAGCAAACCACATGAAAAGCTGGAAGAAATGTGGACCAGCAAATACAGACTGTGGGCCAGCTTGGCTGGTGCTTGGAGGTGCCATGGAGATAAGCCTGTGACCTGTTCTGAAGGAACAAGGCTTCTAGGGCCAGGCAGGGGAAGGAGTTTTGATTCTGGTATTAGTGGGCTGGAGAGTTAGTAGGACAATGAGAAAGTGGATGTGTCTTTGGATGAATGTTGAGGGCTCAGGAAGGATGGAATACATGGGCTTGAACAGGGTATCAAGGAAACCACCGAAGGGCTGCAGTGGGAGGTGGGTGAGCAAATGAGAGATTCCAAGTATGATGCAGAGGCTTAGAACTACTTTGACAACTTCTTCCAACAATGGAGTTTTTGTTTGTTTGTTTTTTAAAAAAGTCAGTGTTTCCTGTTATATTTCTTTCATACTGTGATCTGAACATCAGGGCAGACTGTGAAGTCTAACCTCCCATGGCTTACTATAAGAAAGACCCAATGCTTGGTCTCCATGGCCAGCATGGTGGAGGAATTCCATTGTGTATCTATAACAAGACCATACATTTTGGAGTCAAGGATGTGATTTTCACTTTGTATCAAAGTGATTCTTGGGCATAGCCTAGGCACAGAGTAAGAACCTCTGTTTGGTGGGCTTAAATTTTTATTTTATTTATTATTTTAATTTTATGTATATGAGTGTATTGCCTGC
>NW_008473031.1:0-1187 GCF_000622305.1 Nannospalax galili | reverse complement strand
CCTTGTGTTGGGAAGTAGGGGGCACAGACTGGAGAGCTGGTGTACCTTCAAAAATTACTCCCCCAGTGCCTACTTCTTCTAGCTCTGTACCCCATCCCAGTTTCCACAGCCTCCCCTGGGGACTAAATGTTCAGCCTTGTGAGCCTGTGGGCGAGTTTTATATTCAAACCATACAGGTTGACAATATTGCAAGTCAATGGTGTATTTAACACAGACCTGTGGAAGGATGAGCATACCAACATCATAGCACTGTAGGGCCTGGGTGGTGTCACCTGGCAACCATACAGCGGACCAGGATCTGAGACTCCCTGACACTACCCAGCATCGGAGAGAGGATCATATCACATGTCACCAGCTCAGGGAAAGATGCAAATTAAAAACTCAGGAATGGCATCCCTTCCCACCATCCTCAAGCCATTCTTGCTTGGGAACCCCACCCTTCTCTCTGTGTATACAGAAAGGTTTAACATTGTAGCTCCTCAGCCTCTATAAGACCACATAGCAGACATTATTTAGACATTTGGATCACTTTAATGTAAACAATGTAAACCATGCTTCAACTGACCTATTTGAACATTAGCTTTTTCTTCTTTGAAAGGATTCTCATGGTAGAAATTTCTGTAAATGGCATGGTGGGGTAGAAAACAGACTTCCTATCTCACTGTTCAGATTGCTCTTGTGAAGGGTTATGGACAATTATATTGTCATAAATAAGCTATTCAGTGATGCTTGACCACTGTACACTCTTACCCCAAGGAGAAAATATGTTATTTAATGCTGTACTAAATAAGAATACACTAGTGATAACAAAATTTTGTAATGCTTAATATTTGGCAAATGTTCATCGAGACCCTCCACACAGCAAGTGCATGGATTAGTCTCCTTAGGATGCACCTCCTGCCACCTTCCCACACAACCTGACAGTGTCCTCACAGCGGGGCTGAGACCCCAGCCTGAGGCGCAACCCCACTGGTGCTCAGAGGCTGGTCTGCCTCTCAGTCCCAAGCTCCTTCTGCCTCCCAGTCTAATGCTCTGGCTTCCTTTGGGGTTCTCCATGTGGTGTGTACACATTTTTTCCCGTACTGCTACGTGCCTTTGGTGTCATTTCTCCTGGGGCCCCTCTGCCTCCTGAATTTTATGAAGTTGTTACAGAGCACCAGCTCTCTATCACAGACCACTGTATTTCT
>NW_008473030.1:0-1186 GCF_000622305.1 Nannospalax galili | reverse complement strand
AATGTATTTTGATATTATATATATACATATACATACACATACACATATACATATACACATATACATATATACATATACATATATATATATAAAATTGATCCTGTTCCCTCTCCTCTGACCACTCCCACCTTCTTCCAAGCAGGTCCCATCCTATTTTCATGTTTTTTCCTCTTTGGGTCCCCTGCATTTAATTAGGGTTTCTGCATGAGCATGTGTGGGGGATCATTTCCCTCAGCAAGGACTCCTTACCAGTCACTACACTACTGAGGAACGTGACACCCCCCTCCCTCAGTATGGACAATTAATGGTCATTAACTGTCTATAACTCCTTCTGGAATCTTCTGATCTCCTCCTCTGTCCATGTTGGATTGGTGATGGGAAAAGCGTAGTCCAGGTAGCCACTGCTGCTGTGAGTTCACAGGTACAAAATCCATGCCTTAGCCTGCTTCTCACAGTACCCTTAACCATCCTCTGGACTCTGCATTCTTTCTGGCCTGTTTCTTCAGTGTTCGCTGAGCTCTGGAAGAGATCATCTAGATATCCCACTTAAGATGCAGCAGCCAACAGCACCTTGACTTCAGCACGCTGACTGCATGAGTCTTTGTGCTAATAGTCGTACACAGCACCCAGAGGCCTCTCTGACTGTGAGCAGCATTAATCCGTGGATATAAGCATAAATATTTAGAAGACAATTTGATATCATGTCCAATTAGCAAAACAACAGTAATAAGTTCGTCCCAGGGTGTACGACCTTACCAGCTATGGGCATTTGACCAGGGTTACCATACCAGCCATGAATTTCTCCTGTGGAGTGTACCTAGAGTCCAGTCAGGGATTGGTGAGCCTCTAACAAGATGGTAAGAGTAGACACATCTTGTCTGGAAGGTTGATGTTGCAGCTTGCAGCCTCATGACTTTCTTCCCCAGGAGCCTGCATAGCACATTCTAGCACTATGAAAGCTAGTCAGAGGGAGTTGACTTCCAGTTCAGTTACAGCTTGATGTCTCTGTCATGAAACCAAAGATTAGCAAGAGGAACTTATCATCTAGTTCTGGGGGGTAATCAAAAGGCATGGTGGGAACCTGTATTGATTGTTTGGAGGGCCCCTGCCCCAACCCCTTGACCAACAGCTCATGAGGATTATTTGTCCTACTTTGATTTTTTGTTTAGTAATCTTTGGCCTCTTG
>NW_008473029.1:0-1186 GCF_000622305.1 Nannospalax galili | reverse complement strand
TATATATATATAAACATATGAGTTACATAGATATAAAATATATTTAAATAATATTAACTTTGGCAAAGTATAAATATAAATATCTAGGTATAATAAAAGTCTCAAATTTATAATTAGCAGTTATAAATATTATTTTACCATTTTCTGACTAAAGTTGAAAGCAAATCTTTTTAAAAATACTTTATTATTTTTATTTTATGTTTTTTATGTGCCTGCATGTATGTAAGTGCAACTGTGTCATGTAATGCCTGAGGAGGTCAGAAGAGGGCACTTGATCCCCTGGAACTGGAGCCTTCATGTCAGTGCTGGGAATTGAACCCTGGTCCTCTGCAAGAGCAACCAATGCTCTTAACCACTGAGCCATCTCCCCAGCCCCCCAAACAAGTCTTAATTCATTTTGAAATGCTATTTTTGAATAAAAAGCTATGGATTTTTATGTATTTGTGATGTCATTATTCAACAGACATTCAATTGGCTGTAACTGAGAGCTCACTGTCTACTAATCACTGTGCTAGATCCTGAAAACATAGCCTGTATTGTAGTCATTGCTTAGTGTTTGTGGTAAGGGCACAGACTGAAAATGGTGCACACTAACAAGTAGAGCCCAGGGGTTTTGAAACATGCAGAGAAGGGTTCTAACTCCAAAAAAGTCTTCCAAATGTTGTGATATGATATTTGAGTAGAGTCTTGAAGAGTGAATTATAAGTAAACAAGCAGGTGCACAGAGAAGGTGGAAGGGCTTTGTAGATGGAAGGAATGTTTCAACTACAGGTGCCAAGACATGAGGGAGGATGATGTCATGTGCTAGTATGGTGAGAGTGCTAGTCTGCAGAGCTGGCAGGCAAATGCTGAGGAAGCCAAGGATGCATGCAACAGATCTGGAAGGTGAGCCTCATTAAGATGTTGACATTTAACTTGTGGGCAGTGAGGAAATGGCTGAAGAATTTATTGCAAGAATAAAATACTGACATTTCAGGAATGGTATAGAGATGGCCATTTGGAGGATGGATTTGGAAGGATGAGTCAGGTGTCCCAGAGAGGAACTGCAAGACTTCAGGCATGGTGGGAGTGAAGAGAAGTCACAGAGTGTATACACTGTGCTCTGGCTTCTGACTTCATGACAGATTGGCATTGCAATACATCATAGGAGAATTTCCTGCTTTCCAATCATTTATCTTTGTTTGGT
>NW_008473028.1:0-1186 GCF_000622305.1 Nannospalax galili | reverse complement strand
TGTGTCAAGTTGGCACTAAAGCTAGCCAGCACACCTGCTTTTTTTTTAATTTTGGAATATTTGCATAGACTCCTCCACATAAGCACCTCAAAAAGTTCCAGAATTGGAAACATTTGAGATTTTCAGATTAGAACGTACAGCCTTTATAGAACTTTGTAATATAAAACACTTAAACTGTGGCTGCTCTCATATCAACAAGGAATGCACATTCACAGTCAGACCTCAGGTCCTGGAAGAAGCCCAAAGTGGTGAAAGGCCCGGACAACACCTGGGGAATTGGGGACACACAGAAGCTGCCCCATGCTCTCCTGGCCTGTCTGGTGGCATCTCCCACCCAGGAACACGGCGTGCAGCCTGGATCCAGCTTCAGCTAGGCCTCCTCCTCAGGGCTGCCTCAGCCTTGGGGTACACACCCACTCCCCAGAGGACACGCAACAGAAAAGTAACATGGGACAGAAAGCAAGAAGCAACCCTTCGAACCAGGAACAGGGCGCCTCACCTATTTTAACTAGTGATTATTTGTTTTTAAAAAAATGTATAGGGGCTGGGGAATGGCTCAGTGTATAAATCACTTGTTAAACATGAACCCAGAGTTCAGATCCCCAGAATGTGCAGAAGTGCTGTGTGGGCATGTCAGCATGTGTGAGCATGGGAAGGTGGAGGGGCTGCTGGTTAATGTTTCTCCACTTGACACAAACTAGTGTCATCTGGAAAGAGGGGACCTCAGCTGAAGAATTTTCTCCATCAGATTGTCATGTGGTCATGTCTGTTAGCCAATATATTTTTACATGTATGAATGTTTTACCTGCATATATGTAAGTGCACCTGTATTGTACAATGTCCAAAGACACCAGAAGAGGGCATCAGATCTCCTGGAACTGGAGTTATAGGTGGTGGTTATCTACCATTTGGGTGCTGGGAACTGATTCTAGGTCTTCTGTAAGAGGTGCTCTTAACCATGGAGCCATCTCTCCAGCCCCATGTGAGGCATTTTCTTAATTGCTAATTGATGTAGGTGGGTGGCCCACTGTGAGCAGTGGCATCCCTCGGCAGATGGGCCTGTGTTGTGAAAGAAAGGTAGCTGAGCAAGTCAGAGGGAGTAGGCTCGTAAACAGTGTTCCTCCGTGGTCTCTGCTTCAGCTCCTGCCTTGGTTGCCTTTGATGACAGACTACACACCCTGTAAGA
>NW_008473027.1:0-1185 GCF_000622305.1 Nannospalax galili | reverse complement strand
CCCCAGCTGTCCTGGAACTCACTATGTAGACCAGACTGGTCTTGAACTCACTGAGATCTGCCTCTGCCTCCCCAGTCCTGGGATTAAAGGCATGCGCCACCACACCTGGCTATCATATCTAATTTTTTAATACGAATTTTATTTTTTCCTGTCAGCTCTGCTTGTTTTTTTTCTTCTTTTTTAAGATACAATCCCCTTCCCCTTCTGTTTGAGACAGCTCTCAGCTGACATAGAACATGCTATGCAGAAAAGGTTGGTCTAAGTCTCAGAGATTTGCCTTTCTCTGCTTCCCAGGGGCTGGGATTAAAGGTGTGTACCACTGCTCCCCACTTTCTGGTCATATTTTCATGGCAAGAATGTGTCTGTTTCAAGGGAGGGTAGAAGAATTAAGAAGCAAACCGTTGAATGACTGACTGGACTGTCTAATATGCTGGAAATCATATTTTGAATATTATTCAATATATACAGGATTTATTAATAATTTATCAAGGCTTCTAGGAAAAAAGAGTAGGCAAGAAGAAGAAATCACCCAAAAAACCAGAGCACAGTGCAGAATAAAACGTGGTTAAAATGATGATTGATCACAGGAGTTTTCCACAGGTGTGTCCAGAGTAAGAGGTAAGGATGGAGGAAGGGCCAGAGTATGCAGAGCTGCTGGTCTTGAAGATGGAGGCATGTGCCATGATCCTGGTGGGGAAGGATGTGCGGACCCTGGAAAATAAACCCCCTATTGTGATTTTAGAATGGAACGCAGCTCTGTCATTGCCTTTACTTTAGGCCACTGGAACACTTGTTAGACTTCTGTCTTCCATAACCATAAGACAATAAATTTGATTTATTTTTTCAAAGGATGATTACATTAGTCTACAAAATTTTTAATGAAAGTGTTACCTAAAATTAATTAGAAGGTTATTTGAGTATTATTTCATTCCTTAAATTATACATAAAATATATATAGAAATTTTTGTGATTTAAAGGCCAATCAATTCTATTCTGTGGCTCTCACATTCTCCCGGGTGTGGAGACACACCCTGGAATCTGGTCAACCTACCTGGCACCATATCAGTGAGAAAAACTGACTCTCCATCTCCCAGCATCCATCCGTTTCCAACAGACTCTCATCTAGGTCTGGGGCTTCCTTCCTATCTCCCCTGTCTGGTTTGGGCTTTCACAGGTCTTGTGCAC
>NW_008473026.1:0-1186 GCF_000622305.1 Nannospalax galili | reverse complement strand
GAGCACCACACTTGGACACTGCCCTTGGCTGTGAGAAAGAACAGATGTTTCCATTTGTTAAGAAACTCCATTTCCAAGGTTGGATCAAGTCAGACATGTGACATCATCCACATCAAATTTTAGAGTAAAATCCCCTTTCCTGTTGTGAGAACTCGTGAATGCCTTATGTTTGAAGCTTGTCACTGTGCAGTCCTTAAAGGTAGCACCTGGGCTTTGGCATTTGCCTTCCTTATTAGTTCACAGCTCATCTGGTGGAAGGGACAGTCCCCAGAGAAGATGGCTACCAGGTGAGAGCCACCTCTGTCCAGCTCTTCCCGTATCTCCCCATCCTTACCTTTGTAAGCCCCTAGACTTCCCAAAAACTCTAAGGCTACCAGCCACCCACCTAGGCCTCGTCTCACTCTGCCTCAGTCATATCTCAGGGCTTCTCAGGTTTTGCCACGAAGGAGTTCTGTGTTCACAGCAAGATTTGGTTCCATGTCTATCTAAAACATAAAATAGAGACTTCTCTTTCCTTCCCTCTTAATTTTAATAAACAACGCCAACAAGAAAGACATGAAAATCACCTGCACCAGAAATCACAGTGAGACCTCCCAAGCTTACTTTTGGATTTCTTCTTGTCAAAAGCAAGATCATGTTGTTCCTGCTGAGGTTGCAGTGAAGCTGCCAGACCTCTGAGATGAGAGCCCTTCTGTTCTGAGCAGCATTCTGAGTTGGATGACGGACCCTCCCTGCCAAGTCTGAAGACAAAGGATTCACCTAATGGGTCACATTCCTGCAGTGTGTTGTCTTGTCTGGATTTGTTTGTTTGTTTGTTTGATTACTTGGACAACCCAACTTTAGCTTCCATTTTCCTGGGTAGGGATGTTTGCCTTCCCCTCCTTCCAGAGGAAGTCACAAACCAGAAATACAGAACTCTAAGCTATATACAAGACAAGATGTTTGCAGAATTCAAGCCCAAGGCATCTGCAAAATCAAATTCTTTACCAAGAGGTCCTCTAGAGAGCTCAGCCACTTTCCCAGTAAGAGTTGCTGTGTCTCTCTCATCAACAGGGCTTCTTGTAATCATCCCATGCAAACATCCACGCGGCTTTCATGAAATCTGCCCTGTACAGAAGGCAGAATACTGAATGCATCTTTTTTCCTGCCAATTGTTTGTCCCTAAACAAATGAAGCCCTGGTGGGG
>NW_008473025.1:0-1186 GCF_000622305.1 Nannospalax galili | reverse complement strand
ACATACACACACACACACCACACGATAGAGATCTGGAATGAAGGAATCAGGGCTGTTAAGGAAAGCACTCACAAGCCCAGTACCTGTACAAAGCTCTATCAATTCCCAGTCCCATCACTAAGAGGGTCATAAAAACAAATGGCTCCAGACTGCCCAGAGACAGCCTGCTGAGCTATCCCTAGGATGAAAGAAAGGCAGGCTCTAGCAAGTCAACCACTCACCAGATTTTAAAAGATGCCTTATTTGGGGGTGACATGGGGGCCAGTGCTTTCCAGGACTATCTAAGCTCCACTCACTCTCTGCCTCTGACTCACCTCTTCTCCCCGCAGCCACTTAAACATGCTCTCATGTTCACATAAACACATTCTCCGAGTTTTCCTGCTGTCGATGGTACATAATTGGAGCTAAGTACCCTGCTCCCAAGTCACTCAGTTCCTATTGGGATGAGAAAACCAGTGTGGGGAGCCTGGCCTGAGGCATGGCCTGGACAAGAGTCTGCTGCAGGTTGCTGTACTGTGTCTCCCCTCTCCCAGGGAGCCTTCTGCCCTGACCCGAGACCTCTTACAACATGACTACTGGCCCAGAATGAGAAATAGTTTTCTGAAGTGAGATTTGCTGGCATGGGCTCCATCATTCCATCAAGGGGCATCTGAATCACACTTTCACCTTTGGTTGTGGGTGACTCACAGTAGCTATGGGAATGACACCAACACCATGTTTGTGGTTAGTGCTGGGGGTAGTTTTTGAATCTTGCCATGTAGTTTTGGCTGGCCTGGAACTCACTATGTAGTGTAGACAGGCCTCCCATCTATTCTTACCAACGTGTAAGGTCAGCTACAGTTTTCTCCTGGGCATAATGAACAAGTCTAACATGTCAGCCTCTTAATGCTGGGATTAAATGCCAAGTTGAACAGTTCTACTTTTGATGAAATGCTAATCAATTCACAAGATGTCTTCTAGTTAATATTCCAACTTGATACTCGAGGTTCTAAGAAGACAGATACATAAAGCAACCAAAAATTCTAACCAGCATGTTAGACCAATTATTGAAAATCATCTCAGGGAATTGTTGATATCCTCATCTCACTGTAAGAAATGTGTAAATTATCAACTTGAAAAAGTGCTTACGTTTATCAGAAATGTTATCATAGTTGTATGTGTACACGTGTGTGTGTGTGTGTGTGTG
>NW_008473024.1:0-1186 GCF_000622305.1 Nannospalax galili | reverse complement strand
CTGTCCTGGAACTCATTATGTAGACCAGGGTGGCCTTGAACTCACAGAGGTCTGCCTGCCACTGCCTCCAGAGTGCTGGGATTACAGGTGTGTGCCACCATGCCCAACTTTAAATATTTTACTATCTTTATTTTATGTGTATGAATGTATTGCCTGCATGTATGTGAGTGGACATGTGTTGTGCAATGCTGGAGAGTTCAAAAGAGGGTGTCTGATTTCCTTGGAACAGGAGTTAAGGACAGTTTGTAGCCACCATGTGGGTACAGGGAATAGAACCCAGGTCCTTTGCAAGAGCAGTCAGTACTCTTAACTGCTGAGACATCTCTCCAGCCCCTGCTTTCCCTTTTGTAATAAAAAGCACCTCAACTCAAAATGAGACTCTTGAGACACATGCTTGGTCAGTAATTCCTAGCCCTCTGGAGTATATTCTACACGTTTACTTTCAGTTATATACATGTTCACATGTGGAATCAGGACCATAGGTGGCCATCAGGGGAGGTGGTGGGAAGTCCATTCTTGAGAATCAGTCATCCCAAGACTAGACACTTCAAATGACAGAAACTCCCCTGTCCCCAACTTAAGTCCAACAGAGGAAAAGCCACTGTTTTATACAACCTGGGACGTCGGGGGGAGGATGTTGTGGGGAATGCGGCCATTAAGAGAAGGCTGAAACTGCTGCCAGACATCCAAAAGTCCTCCTTCCTCCACGCTGCTCCACCCTCAGCCCATCCCCATAAGAATGCATAACCATGGCTCATAGTTGGGGACCACAGCTCCAGGTTCACAGGAGGGGACCATAGCTTCGGCTGATAGGAGGGGACCACAACTCTGGCTCACAGCAGGGGACCACAGCTCCTGGTTTATGGGAGGTGATCACAGCTCTGGGCTCAGGGGAGGAAACCACTGCTTCAGGTTCCTGAGAGGTGACCACACCTTCCAATTCATGGGACAGGTCATAATTTCAGTTATGCTGGTTCCCACTCTTTTCCTCACTGCTCTCTCAAGATGATTATACTGTGTTTAAGAAAGAGTATTTTGGCTTCTGTGCAGGAAACAGAGATAACAGTTACCTGCTGGCTTGAATTTCTATTGCTAGAGGGGCTTTGCACTTTTGTTTAAGGAAACAGATGGATTTAGTGTTTTCTTTTTCATGGTCAAGAATCTGGGTTTTGTGTGTGTGTGTGTG
>NW_008473023.1:0-1185 GCF_000622305.1 Nannospalax galili | reverse complement strand
TGTTGTAATGAAATGCTTCTTCTAATTATGTGGTTATTAAATAAATATTTACAGAAATTTACTTTCTTACACTTTTAGAGATCAGAAGTCCATAATGAGATGCTCTAGAGTAATTCCTGTTTTGAGTGGGCTAGGTGCCTGTGGGAGAATCCAAACCCTGTGGGAGAATCCAAAACGCAGTTGTTAAAGTCCCCCTTGCCTTCCAATTACACAGGTAACTTCAAAACCACCTAGCCATGTGAGACAGCATATTCTTAGTGTAGGGGAGACATTTTCCCTCTATCTTTTTAGGGTTCAGTGGTCAAGCTCACATATAAAATAAAAGAGACAGAATAGAATTTTTAGTTGTTCTTAAAAGTTGTACATGGCACAGGGTGGATAGAGCGGCTCATAGATAAGGAAAAATGAAAAACAGTATCCAAAGAAGTAACTGTGATTGGACACTTTCACACCATTCCAAGGCTAATAAAGTTGTAAGGAAGTGAGAAGACAAAGGAAGGTCTCTGGGACGTCGAGGAGTTAAACAAAGGGGGAAGAACGAGTGGTAGGTGAAGGAATGCTAGTGAAGTTTGTGTGGACTCCCTTCGTGTCATCTCTATGTTTGGCAATAAGGAAAATTTCCTGGAATGAGAAAATAGGGGAGCACTTCCACAAGGAGAAGTTGCACACTGTACGCAGTCAGAGGAGGGCAGTGAGCTCTCCCTGTATCTCCTGTTTCTCAGTTGCCTTCATGTCAACACAGCCCTCACCCCAGAGAAGCCTCTATTGACCTGTCAGCAGGCTACAGGATTAGGTCAACAAAGGCTTAGAGAGATAGAGAATTACATAAAGTGGCCTCAGGAGATTCAAGAGTATAATTTATAACAACGAAACTTCTTATTGTAGAATTACTGGGTCTTAAGTTTTCAGAGTCTTAATCTTTAAAAGAAAAAGCCAAATACTTTCCTGTGATTGTGCTAATTTACCTCCAATCCAGAAACCCATATTTTTTCCAACTGATCATTTGAATTTTCTAACAAGTAGCAGAATTTCCAAGGAATAAGAAAGTTTCTACTGACTACTCAGAGTTATTTTTTTCTTATTTAAAATTTTAAGTTTTTATCTTGTGTGTATGAGTATTTTGCTGCGTGCATACAGTGCCTGTGGAGGGCAGAAGAGGGTGTTGGATCCCCTGGAACTGGAGTT
>NW_008473022.1:0-1178 GCF_000622305.1 Nannospalax galili | reverse complement strand
ACACACACACACACACACACACACACACACACACACACACACTATGCACATGCACACATGCACACCACAGTGTGTAGATCTCGTGTCATGCCATACCCTCCACTGCCTTTGGAATCTGCAGCAAGATCATCACCAGATTCAACTTGGGTCTCCAGAACTGAGATCCAAAATCAACCTCTTTAATAGACTGCCTGAAGCATTTCAGCCATCAGCAACAGATGAACTGATGTGGAAAGGGATTCAGAGGTAGAGTGTGTATACTTTCAAACTCCAAGACTCTCTACATATACAACAGCTACTGCCAAGTTGGTGCTGGTCCTGTCTTCAGCAATTCAACAAATGCCTCTTGCTTGTATTCTTGCTGTCTAACAATTATTGGATGTATATTTTAAAGTATGTCATTAAACAAAACAGCCATCATCTGGTAACATGGAACTTCAGTTTTAATAATAGAAAAATGCTGTTTATTACAAATCGTATTAAATTCTGACAGATGCAATGGAAACACGAATATCTGATAGGATAAAGAATGACTGAAACTAGGAAGAAAAAAATTAAAGTAAGAGATATTTCTAAGAGAAGGAAGCACAGGAGGAAAACAGAGGAGTCTTCCAAGTAGAAGGAAACTAAGTCTGCAGGTCCCGGGAGGGGATGTGGGCTTGGTGTATGCAGGAGCGTTAGAGCAGCCTTAGCACAAAGGATAAAGTGCAGCTGGAGGGTGTGAAATTGGAAGCGAGAGGACAGATCTTAGGCGTTTTGAAGGTATGACAAGCAGGTGCTATTTAGTCTTATCACAACAGAGGAGCTCTAAGAGGGACATGACTTAATAAACAGCGTAAACCAGAAGTTTGTACAGAGAATTCAATGTTAGCAAGTGAAGCCCAAGTTGCAAGAATAGGTTAAAAGTCTCATCTAGGATGTAATTTAGAAGCAGGCTCTAAAAAATTGTCTATTAAATTTTATTATGGATATGAAGAAAAACAGACTATTAAGTAGGATTTCAGTATTTCAGTTCTGTGAACTCTTTACAGTATGGTAAATCGTATGAAATTGATGCCTCTGCATACTGATTAAATGTAATGTGTCCTCATAAGTCTGAGCAAGAACGCAGATCCACCAGGCCCCTTATGGCCATCCAGGAGCTGCTGACCTATATTACATGTGTCCTAGACTATTCC
>NW_008473021.1:0-1186 GCF_000622305.1 Nannospalax galili | reverse complement strand
TCTCTCTCTCTCTCTCTCTCTCCCCCCTCCCTTCCCTGCTCTGTATGTGTGTGTGTGTGTGCACGTGTGCACGTGTGCACGCATGTTCACATGCATGTGGGTGTCTGTGGAGGCCAGAAGTATTGAATTTATGGAGCTGGCCCTACAGGTAGTTGTAGCTGCCTGATGTGAGTGCTGGGAACCAAACTTGGGTCCTCTCAAAGAACAACCAAGGTTCTTAACTGATAAACCATTTCTCCAGCTCTTCTTGCCCTCTGTTTAAATATAAACCTCACATCAGTACCCTGATGATAGGCTTGGGGATCTTCATCCCATTATCTGTTTCTTTTCCCAATGTGGCCCTCTTTTCTCTCTGCTTTTCACCATGACACATTTCTTTAATTGGGGTGTAATGACGGGTGCCCAAGCCCAGCCTATTGGGACTGCTGGGGACAGAGAGAAGTCTCAAGGTCACAGACTTAAAACTGAAGTCCAGGCTTGCTGAGGCCCAGATGTCCAGGGCAGTGGGTGGTAAAGAGGCCGTCAGTCATGCTGGTGAGAAGCCTGCTGGCAGACAGATGACCACAGAGATCAGACTCAGCCTGGAGCAGCTGACCAGACTGGAGGCATGAATGTGCAAGTCTGGTTACAGATCTGGTGGCCTAGTTTTGAGATGTTGAACTCTGGGGATGCTGAGTAAACTCAGTTGGTAGGCATACAGTTCCAGACAGGCTTGGGCCCGGATGGCTCTGCCTGGTTTCTGCCTGCTAAATGTGCCTCTGTTAAAGCACTGTTAAGGGCTCAGTTAATGTTGGAGCTGATCCAAAAGCAGAGTTTTCCTGTGTTTTGGTAGACAACCCTATGAACTTGAGTTCCAAAAGAATAGTCTCACCTCTGTTAAAGGTTGCTTGAGTGCAAAGCTCTTGACTAATTAGAACCTCTGTGATTATGGAGAGTTGGATTGTTACAGATCTGGACACAAATTATCTTGGCCTATCTTTAGGCCTCATAATAGTTAGCTATCTATCATTCACCTCTGTGCTTGACCTCACATCCTTGTGATTGTGAGGTAAATTCCTTTTTGGAATATAGAAATAGACCCCTACATTCCACCAACCCAAAGGCTAAGAATGTCATCAGATAATATTTGAGGTCACAGCAGAAACTTCCATGCTTTGCTGTAACCTGCCCACCTGATGTTCCCACC
>NW_008473020.1:0-1186 GCF_000622305.1 Nannospalax galili | reverse complement strand
TGGATACAGGACTTGGAGCAATGGAGCAAGAACTGACCTGGAAGCCTTCTATCTGAAGTTTAGCTTTCATAGTGCTAGATGATACTTGAAGGCAGATAAGGGAGAAAATTAATCAATAGTCCAACCCAGCATAATGACTATAATGACTGGCACAGTAAAGTACTGGTATTGGTGCAGTAGTGGCCCACTGTTATCTGGGGGGACAGTGGGGGCTGTAATCAACAGCTGATTGAAATTAAAGCCCTCTCAATGGAGTGAAATAATGTGTGGTACTGTAAACACAAATACGGCTATAGAGGTCCTATGCCCTATAAAACTTCATCTCTCTCATATCTCTAGACAAATTACATTTCTTACCATATGCTAAATATGGATCTTTATATTTATAGATGCATATACCATACACCACTCATCAAAAAAGCTTCCTTTCACAAGACGGAGGTATTGCAGATTCCCACAACTGATCAAACACAGGGCATATACCTCTGAGAAATACTCAGTCTTAGGTGACACATTTGCAGTTGAATCTCTAAACCTGATGCCAATGGAATGTGGCTGAAGGAGGGATAGAGAGAGGACGAGTGCATCCCTCCAGTCTCACTGGTAGTGCTTCCTTATGCAGTGCCCACAGAAGTCTACACCTGGCCAACTTTCAAAGAATGAGAGACTGCAGAGTGTGTGTCCCTGGATAGGACTCACATGCTGAACCTCACCCACCCATGTCTCATGGACCATTGTGGAAGAGAGAGATGAAGCATTATAAGAGCCTGGGCTGGCTAATGAAAATAGGGATCCAAAGGTTTTCACGCCATTGGGAAGCTTACACATGTGAACTGGTGGCAATGGTGGCATCGAGGTTGGGACCTATGCTGACTCAGACAGGGGACCAGAGTGGAGCAAGAGAAATGAGTGGCAGGAACACTCTAGACTGAGAACTATTGGAGAGTGATTGCTACTTGGTAAGGGAAAGTATGCCTTATGTATGATCTCTACATGTGTTGACTCGACTCTGGTGGATGAATTTGCACTGGAAATATCTGGGTATACATGCTTAACAGGATAGAACTTAACATATATTTCAGAATATCTGGTGGGGGTTTGTGGGGGCAAGGACAGGGAGTGGTTCTAAATTTCATTAAGAACTGTTGTTTGAAATGTAAAAAAATTCAATAAAATTTAATATAAA
>NW_008473019.1:0-1186 GCF_000622305.1 Nannospalax galili | reverse complement strand
CTGGAGGTCCCAACTCCCACTTTTCCTAGCAGGTAGTTTCATGGACACATGCCGTGATTAGCATCACAGATCTCCATTTAGGGTCACGCACTACAGGGAAGCAGAGCCCAAACCTTTTCGGCTTCATCCTGGGGATGGATTTTTGCTTAGTAGCTTCTGCGTGATAGTGGTATCCAGATATTTATTAAGTATTATATTTAATATTCATACATGCATACAACATGTTTGGATCCAACCCACCCCTGTGCCCTCCTGTCCAATCCCTCCTCTATCTTTCCCCTACTTTTACCTCTAGACATCACGTCCACTCTCCTTCCTTTAATACCCATCAGTCCATTTTAGTGCTGTCTATAAGATCGTTATCTACTGGATCATGGGTAACCTCTCAGGGCCTACATCCTTGAAGAAAAGTAGCCTCTCCCAGTAGCCATCAACGCTCAGTGGCTCCAGAGATAGGGGTTGGACTTCATGAGGCCCTTCCTTACCCAGGCTGATGTGAGTGGGCTTGATCTAATGCAAGTCTTGGGCATGGAGTCCAGCCTTGTGAGGTATGTGTGCAACTGCAGTCATGCCCAGTGGATGCCGTTTTGCTGGAGTATATCTATTACTTCTGGGACTTGACATCTTTTTGCCCCTTCTTCTAAACTTCTTTTTCTTATTTTAAATTCTCTTGTAGCTATTTCATGAGATTCTAATCTATACTTCATACTCAAGCTCAGAATGTCCCTTCACATCATGATGTGAGTCTTGTTTATCAAATGTCCTTGGATTTGACTTTCTATTGACTAAGATTCCACTGGTCTACCTGGGCTTAGGCTTCTTCATCAGCCCATGGGAGACCTGACATTATTGCAAAGCATCATAAAACTCTAAACATGAATACTGTGTACTGAAGTTCATATGAGTCTCAGATGTAAGGAATTATTGAGTCTTTGAGGACAGATTTTGAACTCAGGGTATTGAATGAATATTTAGACAAATATAAAAGGAAGTGTCTGCTCTTTCTCAATGGGAATTCCGATGTCACACAAACCTGAAATGTGTATCACATAGCATCTCTCATCTGGGTTTTGTTAAGGTTAGAATGATTATGGAAATAAAATAACAACATGAGTGGTCATAGAATAAGATAGATAAATGGCCACAAAGCTGGGATTTTTTTTAAATATATTTTATTTTTATTTTA
>NW_008473018.1:0-1185 GCF_000622305.1 Nannospalax galili | reverse complement strand
TTTTTTTTTTTTCCTGAGTGCTACGTAGTTGGACCCATGCAGTCACCTGCTGCTTATGGATGACTTCTTTCATCTACAACATACACTTGGAGCTTCTGTTTTTCTGGCTTGGTAGTTCATTTACCTTTAGAATGTAATCATTTTATGACAGCTTTGCCTGGTGCCTATTAAAGGGTCTCTTGATTGTGTCCAGCCTTTGACTATTATGAATCAAGCTACTGTAAATAGCCATATGCAAATTTTTGTGAGAGAATAAATTTTCCACTTTGGTGAAATACCAAGAAGAAAAAATTTCCTGGAACACTGGGTGAGAGTTTTCTTAGTTTTTGTAAATAAATGAACAATTAAAAGTTTCAATCTGTCTCTCTATTCATGTTTATGATTACACAATTACACTAATCATGACTGAGAATTTTTGTGGTCCTGTTGCTCAATAATTGTTAAATTCTTGAGCAAGTTTTTCATATATTTTTATTGAATTTTTGTGGTTTTCATATAATAAAATTTGATGGCATTTAGATTTGCTCCCCTGTCTGCACCTCCCTCCACTGCCCCCCCCCAAACTGATGAACTCTTATGTATATAACATGGCCTATAGGATATGATCTTGTTACCCAAATGTCAGTAATCACTTCATTGTGTACTTTTTGGCAAGAATTTTCTTCTAGTTTGTAACATATCTTTTATTTTCTTTCTACGGTCTTTCACAGAGTTAAAGCATTTAAAATTGTATTGAAATCTAATTTAAATTTTTTTCTTTCAATTGATTATTTCTTTGGTATTGTACCTAAAATATCACCACTAAACCTTGTCATCTTGAATTATTCCTGTCATTAGAGGAATTGCAGTGTTTACATTTTATGCATATGTTCATGACTGTTCTGAGTTAAGTTTTGTGTCTCCCCATATCCATTCCCACATGTAGGTTTCTGACCTCTTTGCTTTTATTCTTGTTTCCATCTTGCCTTCCATCTTCTGTCTAGTTTAACCTATAAAAAGTTATAAAAGCCAAATCGAAGTACTTGTCTGATTATTCTAGCATCTATGTTAATTACACATTTGTTGTGATTGACTGGTTTTATTCCTCATCATGGGATGAAATAGTCTGCCTCTCTCACACCTGCAAACTCTTACTGGGTGTGATGGCTAATCCTGGGTGTCAACTTGATTGGATCTGAGATTAAC
>NW_008473017.1:0-1186 GCF_000622305.1 Nannospalax galili | reverse complement strand
AAAAAAACCAAAAAAAAAAAAAAAGTAAGGAATACAGCACATGTCTGGATCCCCCTTCTTCCATTCAGCCTGTCTGCTAGCTGTCTTCTTTCTGGGCCTATAAACCAAATGATTCTCAAAGTGTGGTCCTGGAGCCTCACTCCCCTGAGAACTTATTAGAAATGCATTTTTTCCTTTTTATGAATCCTTGTGTGGGTGTGTGTAGTGGGATGGGGTATTTGTGCATGTGAGTACAGGTATGAAAATGCTATGGTGTGCTGTGGAGGTCAGAGGACAACGTTGGGTGTGGATCCTCACCTTCCAACCTTGTTTAAGACAGGGTCTCTTGTCATTCACCACTGTGTACTCCAGACTGGCTACCCCCAAGCCTCCAGGGATTCTCCTGTCTCCCCTGCCCCCAAGCTCCCCGTAGGCCCACTGGGACTACAGACAACGCACACTACCTTGTATGGTTTTATTGGATTCTGGGGATCTGAACTCAGGTCCTCACACTCTCACAGCAAATGTTTTACCCACTAAGCCATCTCTCCAGCTCTAGAAATGAACATTTTCTTTCTGAGGCAGAGTCTCCTTGTGGCCCCAGCTGGCCTGGAAGTCACTATGTAAACCAGACAAAAAATGCACATTCTTGATCCCACCCCAAACCTACTGTCAGAAACACCAGTCCACCTGGCCTTCAATTCATATTTCAGCAAGTCCCTCCCCCAGGAGTTTCCAACACAGCTCCAGTGTAAGCGCTAAGCCAGTCTCTCTTTCTAGATTTGACTAGGGCAAAGAAAGAAAGGTAAGGCAACCTATTTTGCTTTTCTGTCACATGGTAAACACCATGACCCAAAGCAACTTGGGAAAGAAAGGGTTTATTTCATCTTATAAGTTATAGTCTCTCATTGAGGGAAACCAAGGCAGGAACTCAAAGCAAGAGCTTGAAGCAGAAATCACAGAAGAATGCTGCTCACTGGCTTGCTTCCTCTGGTTTGTTCAGCCACCTTTCTTATACAGTCCAGGGCCACATACCCAGTGATAGCACCACTCAGAGTGGGTATGTCAATTACCAGTCAAGGAAGTGTCCCATAGACATGCCCACAGGCCAACTGAGGAAATTCCTCAGTGAGGCTCCCTCCTCCCAGGTGTGTCAAGTTGATAATCAAGATTAGCCTTCACTGGGGTGGGGGGCGGGGGGCGGGGA
>NW_008473016.1:0-1186 GCF_000622305.1 Nannospalax galili | reverse complement strand
TTTTTTTACAGCAATAGAGAAGCAAACTAGAGCAGGACCCAATGAGCTTATTGGGTTGACTTAGAGAATATGGGTGAGGGGTTACTGATAGGAACATGAGTGACCTCAAATCAGCCACATCACTGAAAAGTCTCTCTCTACTCTGTATGACAACTTCCCCGTTGCTGTACAGAGTCCCTCCCTTCTGTTAACCTTACATTGTTTACATACTCTATCACCTCTTGAGGCCAGGAGACCACATGTAATTAGGGCAGAACTACATATAGCTGGCTAGGAGGTACAGGAGGGAGGGACTGAGATACCATGAAGGTCCATTGACCCTCTTACCCCCCTTCTATGATGGAGGTCAACAGTCAACAAGCCTGATCTTGAGAGTCTCTTGCAAGTAGTCAGAGCTGCTCTGATGAAGTTGACAGCTGTTGTGTTTGGAGAACAGTACTCTAGAATACCTTATATAACCAGTTCTATGTTGCCTAACACTGGCAAAAACCAGGAAATGAATCTTTAAACTTTATTTAGAGAGCCAGCAATCCAAGAAGACAGTGGGGTAACATGCTAACAATCTGGCTTCCATCACAGCTCCAGCCAGGTGGTATAGGGAGAATGGGGAGGAACAAAGGCTATCAATCATTCTGGACTTCAACCTTACCCCTCTGGTCAGGGGGTCACCTGTCTTTCTGAGACTTGCAATGTCTGTGCCATGCCCTCTCCCTTCATTCATGAATGCCTGGGCTCAGATATTTCTTGAAATACTGAATCATTCGTTTGTTAAAATTTAATTTTAAGTTACGTGTTTATGTGTGTCTGTATGTGTGCTACATAGATGCAATACCTTCAGAGGCCAGAAGAGGGTGTCAGATTCCCTAAGCTGGAGTTATAGGCAGTTACAAGCTGCCCTATGTGGGTGTTCAGAACTGAACTCAGGTCCTCAGCTAAGACAGTATGAGTTCTTAACTGCTGAGCCATATATCTAGCCCCCAAGTCAAGTTAGTTTCTGTAGGTGTCAACTTTGTACTCCTCTAGGACTGGAGGACATAACTCAGAATAAACCAGCCATTAACTGTGTGTGCACATTAAGCTGGTAATAACATGTATGTGCCAATTCCTTTCTATGACATGAGTGCAGATGTGTCTTTATAATACAGAAAATGGAACTGACCTTCTAACTTGCTCAAAGACTGTGTTG
>NW_008473015.1:0-1185 GCF_000622305.1 Nannospalax galili | reverse complement strand
GGACACGAACATGAACATGCTGCTTCCGGTGCTTTGATTTGCTAATTCAAGCACACCCACACTCATTCACTATCTCAGATGGAGGAAAAAGTGGAGTCTCCTGGGTTCAAGTTGCAGTGCCCAGGTCACAAGAGTATATGGTTCAATGAGCTTGTTTACTTTATCAACAGTAGCTTTTGGGTGCAAGATTGGGTAAAAGTCATTAGTGCAGAGTCTATCCATATTGCAAGTCATCCCTATACTGGGCCACCTCCCAGAGGACTGACCTCGAATGCTCAGCTCAGAACCTGTTCTGAGGAATCTGAACTAGGGAATTCCTAAAGGCATCTGTTCCCTGGCTCTGAGGCTCCCAAACTATCAACATCTCTAGAGGTCAAGGAATCCAGACCCAGTCTGTCCTTCTCTGTGAAGATGGGTGAGAACAGGAAGGAAAATGACCTTCTCCTCCTTCTAGGAGGCTCCTCACAAGAAGAGAAATGGACAACGCGCTGCATTCTTCCTCCAGCAATTGCTCACTACATGCCTCTGCGAGTCCAGCCTGATCCCAGCCATTGAGGGGCTTAAGGGGGAATGAGAGTGCTGATGGTCCAGGGACTGGGAGATGAAGTCAGCATCCAGGGACTGGGAATGAGCCCTTAGGGCACCTAGTCTGGGTCACAATATCCTTCACAGCCTCAGGAACTCAATGGGGAGATAGGAATGCAGTACTTGCTCCAGATGAAGGTAACCCAGTGACCAAACAGCAGCCAGCAAGGTCTCCTGGGCCACTGTGGGGGCTCTGGGCATCTGGGAGAGGATTTGGCCATAGTAGGCCAGTATCTGACAGGACTGAGACAGGGCTTCCCTACCTCGGGGGAGGTTTTGAAAACGTGCACTACAGCCCCACTCAGCCCCTGCAGGGAAAGTGTGCTCTGGAGAAGAAAGACAAACACTCAAGAAATGGGTGGACAGCTGTGGCAAGCACCAGATTAACACCCTCCTGAGGAACTCTTGTGGTTTGAATCTGAAACATCCCCACAGTTTCATGCTTGAATTCTTTTTCCCTAGTTCTCAGGGTCTGTGGTGCCCTTAGGAGGTGGGGACTGGCTGGTGAAAGTAGGTTGTTAGGTTCAAGGCTTGGAAGTTATGTCCCCTCTGGTTCTAGCTCTCAAACTCCTTTTCCCACCATGATAGAGGAGCCTCCCC
>NW_008473014.1:0-1185 GCF_000622305.1 Nannospalax galili | reverse complement strand
CTCACAAAGATCCTCCTGCCTCTGCCTCCCCAGTGCTGGGATTAAAGGCGTGCGCAACCACGCTGGGCTCAGTTTCTTCTTTTCAAGGTCCAACCATGACTGACACTTTGCTTCTCCAGTACATGGGCTGTCAGACAGATTACCTGAATATCGGACTATGTTTTTTGTTTGTTTGTTTTTAAATAATAGCTGACTCAAAACCAAGATGGCCCTCAGCTCCCTGCTCCCAACTTCTCAAGGATTAATTACCCAACAAAGAAATGCTCTAAATGGCAATGCTGTTGGTGAACATAAGTAACACCAAACAGAGGTGTCTCAGAAAGAGAATATGGCAGAGGCACAGAGCACGTGTGTCAAGGAGCGTGTCTGAGTCATCTGTGCCCACCAAACCTGACAGAGAAGATAGTCTTCCTGACAGAACTCAGATCTGTGGCTTGTCAGTTGGTGGAATGGCTGTGATCAATGATACAGTAATAGAAAGTCTGATCGGCGTACCAAACTTCAGCAGACCATTTTATGGAAATAGTGACACCAACAAAAACAATTTGAGGGAGATAAAGATGAAAAGATTGGAAATGAATTTTGTGTTTTCTACAGAAAATAGACCAGAAATTAAGAGCAGCTTAATGAAGTTTCTGCAAATCAACAAACTCTCATGAAGCAGGAGCCAAAATATGACAAGAGCTGGTGGTATAACATGCGTGAGCCTGAGGTTCTACAAGTTCCTCGTGGTTAAAGACAAGTATGGGTTGGGGCTGCAGCTCAGTAGCAGAATGTGTGAGCATTTGCCTAGCATGTATAAGCATCTGGGTTCATATCTGAGTACAAAGGAAGGAAGGAAGGGAGGGAGGGAGGGAGGGAGGGAGGAAGGGAAGGAAGGAAATCAGCATAGGGGCACATGCCTTTAATTCCAGCGCTTAGGAAGCAAAGACAGGTAGATCTCTGTGAGTTTGAGACCAGTCTGATCTACAGAGTGAGTTTCAGGCCAGCCAAGGATACCCTGTCTCAAAAAAAATGTTTTAAGGCTTTTTTTCCTTTCAGGCACCTCCATGCCATCCAGACAAAGAAGACCTGAAACTTGAGCTATGTGAGCCACGGCCACTGCCGAATCAGTAAGCACAGAAACACCCAGGAGACTGGGGTAAAGCTGGCAGTTATCTCCACAGGATTAACTTCAACAGATAC
>NW_008473013.1:0-1176 GCF_000622305.1 Nannospalax galili | reverse complement strand
TTGCTAGCCACCACATGGATGTTGAGATTCAAACCGGGGTCCTTGACAAGAACAACCAGTGCTCTTAACTGCTGAGCCATCTCTCCAGTGCCCCCAATTAGACGAATTCTTAACAACTCTATCTTACCTAGTTTGCAACATTGAATGAAGAGTTTGTACTTAAAATTTGAACAGATTTGGTCTGTTACAACTTTATGCTTCTTTTCTGCTGTTACCTCACACCCCTGTTCTCATAGTCCCTAAATGTTTAGAACCTCAAGTCGCCCTTTAGAGCGTATCATGCCACCTCAGGGATCACACTTTGTATCTCACTGTTAAGCTCCTGCTTGTACTTTAGGTCCTGGAACAAAGAATAGTGAAGATACATTCTGACAACTAGGGTTGACTTTGAGTGGCAGCTTCCAAAGGAAAGGCTATTACCATTTCTTCAGGCAATGCAAGCGTAACATCATTAGCTGACAGTGCAGGTGGGAATGGCTTCTTTGCTGGGAAAGAGAATCATAGTAATTTTAGGGTTGATCGTTTCCAAGCTTCATCAGGGGCCTTGCACAGACCCCAGACCTAGTCTTTTTCTCAGTAAAGAACATTTCTTTCACTGAGTTGTAGACACAAGTGTGGAAATTCACTTTTCTTTTTAACTGAAGCTGAAATTCTGAGTCTGACTGGTAACTGTCCAGCTACAGGAAGTAAAAACCTCCCTCAGAACACTCCCAGAGGCTGTCTGATCATCTCAGTAGCACTTGTGATGACGATTCAAATAGCTGAGCGAATTCTTTTCTTTTTACTTCACTTTACCCAGTGACAATAAGAGCCACCTACCAACATAACCATATTTATTAGTTCATGTTTGAAAGGATGACAGATGTAATCCCCCTTGCGTCTTAGAAGTGCTACCTTAGGAAGGGCTGGTGATGGTGTTTTATGTATTATTTCTAATGCTATATGAGGCTGTAAGTGACCAGGATTCACTTTACTCTTAGAAACAGAGTCATTAGTGTCTTCAAATATAACCATATAAGGCAATTAATACCAGAAACCCTAGAAACATTTCAGAAAGTTCATCCTCCAAAGTCTATTCCTTTAGAACTATTTCTGGTACCAAAATCTGAACCTGCAACAAAATAGCAAGCACTATCTATCTATCTATCTATCTATCTATCTATCTATCTATCTATC
>NW_008473012.1:0-1185 GCF_000622305.1 Nannospalax galili | reverse complement strand
GCTGGAGCACAGGCCATGGAGGAGCGCTGCTTACTGGCTTGCTCCCCTGGCTGGGTTCATCTGGCTCATGCGCAGCCTGCTTTCTAATATGATACAGGACCGCCTGCCCAGACGTGGCACCGCCCACTGTGGGCTGGGCCCTCCCACATCACTCAACAATCAAGAAAATACTCCCACAGACGTGGCCGATATTGTGGTCCAGTAGAGAAAATTCCCCAATTGATGCTCCCTCCACCCAGGTGTGTCAAGTTGGCAACTAAAGCTATTCAGCACACATGCCCACATGTGCACACATATATACATGAACACATACATATCCGCTGCACACAAACACACATGTAATTTTTTTATTTGTGTTGGTATGGGCTACACTCCATGGGAAAGTATTCCCTGACTTGTTTTCTTTGACCTGACAGCTCCATAGGAGGTGGGCATTCCTGTCACTGCTTCTCTACAGAGCAGGAAGGACAGGGCGTGGAGAGCAAGGTCAGTTGTGCAGGGCTCTGCGGATCACCGTGCCATGCCCATCCTTCACCTAAATGTAATACAGCTTTCTGCAGGCGCAGCACCTTCCTCTGGAGCTAGTGCCTTTGAGAATGAACATGAGAGCCATTGATGTACACACCTGCTCCGTCAAGTCAGCAGCGGCACAGGTGTCTACACACAGAGCAGCTCCCTGTAAGCACAGGCCACTAGACAACCGGCTCCTTCCTAGCTCTCAGACATCCGCCTTGTCTGCATTGGAATCACCTGCAGGTGCGAACCCAACATCTTGAACAAGCCCTCGGATGCTACTGATACTGCAGGCCTTGGAACCACACTGAGTACCTCTGGTTTAGAGCAAGCACAAGCTCCCCGTGTGCCACTCTGGGTTTCCACCTCTCCCCAGCAACCTTGTAGCTACATGGCCTAGTATATATCATGTAAGCGCTCTGTGCCTCAGTTTCCTCACTTGTACCCTGCATAACATGTTAATAGTGTATCATCAGAATGCATGTAGGATCACATGAAATACTACATGCGAAGGGCTTAGCACCATAGCTGGTATCTGAAAAAAAGTTGGCTCCTTGGTACCACCATTATTTGACTATTGCTAAGGTTCTGATGAGAAGGAACCTGAGTTCTAGAGCCTTCCCCATGATGTGCTGTCTCCAAGGCCCAATCCTTTTAATCATTTAGGCTTTT
>NW_008473011.1:0-1185 GCF_000622305.1 Nannospalax galili | reverse complement strand
GTGAGTGTGTGCGTGTGTGTGAGTGAAGAGGGGAGGGAGGGAGAGAGAAAATACGAGGAGGGAGAGTGAGCTTATTCACAAGTGGCGAGTGCTGTGGGAACCATGCACACTTGATTATTATGAGTTTCTAGTGACTTGCAGTCCAACAGGTCATTGCTCTCCGTGGATAGAGAGATATGCTCATGAGGGTCAGTCAGAGTCAAGGGTCCCTCCTGCAGTGCTGCTGGGTGAGAGCCTCCTCCTCTTCTGTGGGGTGTGGTCATAGACATCAGGAAAGAACCCTGTGTGTGTGACCAAGTTCTAATCTGGATTCTACCCCATTGTGATAGAATCTCCCGCTGGCTCATCAGGGGACCCTTGGTTCAGATAAGCCCTTGGACAACATCACAGTTTCCTACAGTTCTTTCAAACTGAGACCCAGAGGAGTCTGGGGTGTGGAAGTATTAACATTTAGATTAATTTCTCTCAGCAGTTATGTTGCTGGACTTCTCTCTCTTGGCACCGTACTTTAAGCTGCTGTAATTGCCCTGGTCTCTGGTGAACCTGTGTAGCAGGAAGCCTGGTGTGGTAATGTCTGCTACAACGGATTGCATCAATTCAGACTGCCCGTACCTCCCCACCCAAGGAAGGACCCCCTCAGCAGAACCGAAATACATTTGTAAAGATGTTGGTATTGATGTAGCTGGCACCTTTAAAGATCAGTGAGTCTCTCCAGGTCTCTGGGCAGAACAGTTGCTTGGCTGTTTCAGAGATGTAACTGTCATGATAGACATGAGACAAACCTTTCTCATTCCTGTTTTAGAGCCTTATATTGAAATCAAATATATATGCAATTGATCAAGTGAAATCTTTTAAGGAAGAGCTTTGGAGAAACTGGGAGGCTTTTGTGCTGCTAGAGGAGGTATTCTGAGGCATACAGTTGAGCATGCATTTCCCCTATTTATATGTAAGAAACATTCAGAACATTTTTCTGTATCAAGTTGAATTCTGAGTTAATTTCCTGGCGGCTGAGTTCTGGGTACACCCTCCACTTCCCTTCTGTTCCCGATGGTCAGGATAGCCTGTGTGGCTGTGTGGGAACACCTAAAGAACAGTGGCAAAGTCCAGTTAATCATAATATTCAAGTCAGTCAAGTGAATATTCAAGTTCACAGCCTACTGGGAGACGGGTGGATTTGTCAGTCTA
>NW_008473010.1:0-1185 GCF_000622305.1 Nannospalax galili | reverse complement strand
TTTTTTGAGACAGGATCAAATGTAGCCCAGGATGGCCTTGAACTGGCTATATATCTCAGGATGACCTTGAACTCCTGATTCTCTTGCCTCAACCTCCCCAGTGCTGGGATGATAGGTATGCACCACCATGCCCAGTTTATGCAGTGCTGGGGATGGAACCCAGGGTTTTGTACATGCTATTGTTGTTAAATCCCCTCTTCTGGAAATGTAAACAATGTGTACTCCTCCTCCTAAGGTATCAATGACAACTGGATATATGATTTCACTAATATTCAATGAGTTTATTGGGATTACTTACAGAGCACAGGCGAGAGGTTACTGACAAGAGTGTGAGTGCTTCCCACACTTCCCACAGCTGCCCTGGAAAGTCTTCTCCCAGCATGGGTGATGACTTCCCCACAGCAGCATTGATGGAGCCACTGTTTCCCCTAGCTCTTCTCTCATGTGCAATCAAGGCAGAATTAGCCACAGTGCATTGGGAGGAGGGGCTGGATGCTCAGGTGAGGGTCCTGTGACTGTTCCCACCCTGCCTTCTATGAGGGGAGGTCAACAGTCAACAAGCCCAGCTGGGCAAGTGGGCACAGCAGAGCTCATGAAGATGGCAGCTGTTTAGCTGAGCAGACAAGAGCTAGGCAAGTGTTCTGTCAACAGAGCCATGTCCCCCATCAGTTATCTGTCTTTTAAAGAGGGAATGAGGGTTCTGTTCCTGAGTCCTTCTCTGTCTTCCTCACCATTGTGTATGTAGCTTCTAGCACAGTGCCTAGTCTTTACAAGGAATGAGTAAGAAGCAATTTTTCAGGTATCTTAAATAGTCTAAGAATGGTCACATTGGAGTGACATCTGAGTCCAAGATTAGTGACTGTGGTGAAAAAAATGAAAAATTCATGTAAATAAGAGAATATTTTCTTTTCCTTTTAAAATGGATTTTACCTTATTTTCAACTGTGTGTTTGTGTGTGTTTGGGTGTAATCCTATGTACACCTGAGTGTAGTGCCTGCAGAGGACAGAAAAGGACATCGGATCCCCTGGAACTGGAGTTACAGGTGATTGAGCTGTGCAACATAGATGCTGGGAACCAAATTCTGGTCCTGTGCAAGAGCAGCAAGCACTCTTAACTTCTGAGCCATCCCTCCGGGCCCACTTGGTTTTTTAATAATATATAATACTCAGACCAAAAAAAAAAAA
>NW_008473009.1:0-1166 GCF_000622305.1 Nannospalax galili | reverse complement strand
TTGCAAATTGGACATGGCCCTGGAGGAGGCTGGTGTCCTGTTGGCTGTGGACACTCCTAGCTGAAATGTCCTGGCTGACCATAATGGAAACAGGAACAAGTTCTTTAAAACAAGACTGGGTTAGTTCCCTTACACAAGGGATGTACAACTCAAGACCTGTGGGTTACATGTGGCCCAAGAGAGCTATGAACATAGCCCAACACCAAATTGTAAACTTAAAACAAATTGCAAATGTTTTTCATGACTCAGTTGCATGGTTCTTGAGTGTAAACTTTGTAGATAACATCTTGTTGCAATGTCACACAAAATAAAGGGGTGTGTGCTCTTGCTCTTTGTAAGTGTGACTTCATTGTTATGTCATACAAAACTCCAGTGTTATCTTCCAAGTGCAGACAGTGAAACTGGCACCATCAACTGTTACATGTGGCCATGGTGACTTGGCAAATGAATGCAGTGATTACTCGTATTGTTTCAATATGTCCTTGTTAATGAGAGATGTTTAATGTCATTATGTAGACAGGTAAGTACTTAATTGGTTAGTAAGAGTACTCCCTCAACTCAGCCACATATCACCTGCCACACTACAATCTGTCCTGCACTTCATGCTGCATCAGCATCTGTGATACGGAAGGGCCGGAGCTTCCAAGGACTATAATTTGAAAAGGCACTACATGCAAAAAAATGATGCCAAATTCAGTGCATATCAAATTACATTGTAAGGGCAAAATAGCACTGTGGGGGGGTCTATCTTCTCAACAACAAAAATTTCAAAGCTACAACTCAGACTGATTCTATTGTAAAAGCTAGTTATGGGACAGCATATTTAATAGCAACAAATCAAAACCATTCACCAATGGTGAGTTCATTAAGCAATCTATAGAGACTATGGTAGACAGAATATGCCCTCCAAAAAGGGGGTTATTTCTAAAATCAGCTTGTCTAACTCGATTATAGTTAGGTGAATTGAAGAAACTGGAAAACCTACTGAAAGAAGATTGGAGAGTCCAGCTGCTAATTTTGTTTTAAGCTTTGGTGATGGACAACACTGAGTTCAAACACTGTTCAACTTGCCATTCTTTAGAGGTATTGATGAATATAATACCTATGAAGAAATGGCTTCTTTTTTATCTTTGTGTGTGTGTGTGTGTGTGTGTGTGTGTGTGTGT
>NW_008473008.1:0-1184 GCF_000622305.1 Nannospalax galili | reverse complement strand
TCTCATTTCAGTTAATCCCAGATCCAGTCAAGGTGACACCCAGGATTAGCCGTCACAATACCTATGATGATGTGTCAGTATTTTGTGGTCGGCAGCTTAACCGGGTATGTATTCTAACTCGTTATTTTTCTACTGTCCTACCTTTTTGTTTCTAGAACTGCTTTTTAGGTGCCTCTTGTACGTGGAATGCACTATTTCCCCTGGGCTATTTGAAAGTATTGTTTAACCTTTCCTTTTAACTTTCAAGTTCTTTGTAGTCTCTATTCTAGTATTGGTTTCTTTCTCTCTTCCCCCTCCCTCTCTCTCTCTCTCTCTCATAAAGCTTTGGCTTCTCTCTCAGATAATTGGGGATGCTCAACTTCCATTAAAAAAGGTGAATTGAAATTTGTGCACAAGACTGGGTCTCGTCACCAGGTCTAATTTTGGATTTTACAAGCAGATGGATATTTGGGGTCCTCTAGCGAATCTTTCTTGGGAGCAATTCAGTTTCTTCAGATAAGGATCCTCAATCTTATATCTCAGGCTAATTCTCACATGGGTATAAGCCTGCTTGTAGGAGTTTTAGCGTGCACAGTGGTGGGAAACTGTGAATCTTAATATAGAAACAGATCTCCACTTAGTTCTGTTTCCCTTCCCACCTCTCTACCCACATCTGTGCCTGGATATTAAGTCTGAGACCTCCTTCCTTCAGTTTCACTTGGGACCCTGTTTTCCATCTTGTAAGACATGATAGAGGTAGGAATCTAGAAACACACAGGTACAATGGCTCCTTATGTGGACTCACAATATTTTCCTGTTCCAGCCATCACCTGACTGCCACCGTCTGCTAAACCACGTGTCCTTCATCCCTCAGGTTTTATGAAATTCTTCAGGGCATCCTATGCCTGGGTAAACTGTTCTGCTTCATCACTTACCATGACTCTATTTACCTTCTCTCTTCATAACACTATGTGTTGGGAACTAGATATTTCATTTAATGCAAGATGGCTTGATACAAGATGGAGCTGACTTTCTGCATCCCACAGATGCTCAGAGTGACTTTCAAAAGAAGATGATTGACTTTACATAATTATCTTAAAGCTAGAAGTTGGGGCTAGAGAGATGACTCAGTGGTTAAGAGCACTGGTTGCTCCTGCAGAGGATCTGGGTTCAAATCCCAGCACCCACATGGCAGCTAACAACTG
>NW_008473007.1:0-1185 GCF_000622305.1 Nannospalax galili | reverse complement strand
GGAGCACTGTGATGAGACACTGGGGCATTGTGATGGCACATTGCAGCATTTTCATGGCACATTGGGCCTTGTGATGGAACATTTAGCATTGTGATGACACATTGGTGCATTATGAGGGCACATTGAGCATTGTGCTGGCACACTGAGTATTGCGATAATATATTGAGGCATAGTGATGCACACTGGGGCACTGCGATGGTACATGAAAAATTGTGATGGCACATTGGAGGATTCAGATGGCACATTCGGACATTGTGACGGCACATTTGGGCATTGTTGTGGCACACTGTGCGTTATGGTGGCATATTGGGCACTAAGATGACACATTGGAGCATTGTATTGTCACATTGGGACTTTGTGATGGAAAATTGACCATTATATGAAACATTGGTGCATTGTGAGGGCACATTGAGCATTGTATTGACATATTGGAGCATTGGGCATTGGGGCATTGTGATGACAAAATGGGGGATTTTGATGTCCATCAGGGCATTGTGATGGCACATGAAACATTGTGAAGGCAGAGTGAGCATTGTGATGCACATTTTGGCTTTGTGATGGGAAATTGAGCATTGGGACGAAACACTGGTGCATTGTGAGGGCACATTGAGCATCGTAATCACAAATTGGATCATTGTAACGACACAAGGAGCATTGTGATGACATACTTGAGCACTGTAATTTCACATTGGAGCATTGTGATGGCACTTTGGGGCATTGTGATGGCACATTAAGCCACTATGATGACACATTGGAGCATAGTGATGGCACATTGGGTCATTGTGATGGCACAGTGGATCCTTGTAATGGCACACTGGGGCTTTGTGATGGAAAAATTGAGCATTGTAATGGCACAACGGATCTCTGTGATGGCACGCTGGAGCTTTGTAATGGAAAAGTTGAGCATTGTGATGACACAATGGAGCACTGTGATGGCACATTGGAGCTTTGTGATGATAGATTGGGGCATTGTGACATCACATTGGAGCACTGTGATGGCACATTGGAGCATTGTGAGGACATATTGGGGCATTGTGATATCACATTGGAGAAATATGATGGCACATTGGGACACTGTGATGAGACTTTGGTGCATCGTGATGGCACACTGAGCATTGTGATGGCACATTGACCATTGTGATGTCACACTCTGGAATTGTGATGACACATTGGAGCATTGTGATG
>NW_008473006.1:0-1184 GCF_000622305.1 Nannospalax galili | reverse complement strand
GTCTTCTGCAAGAACAACCAGTGTTAACCACTGAGCCATCTCTCCAGCCCCCAGTATTTTTTTTTAAACTATATAGCCCTGTCTGGCCTGGAACTCGCTATGTAGACCGGGCTGGCCTTGAATTTATAGTGATCTACCTGTTTTCCTCCTGAGTGTACTACCACTCCTGGCTTAAATCAGTCATTGTTAACCCGAGGGCAGTTTACCTGTGTTTGCAAACATTTTCTATGTCACCACTGATGAAGGGATGCTTCTGGCATCTAGACAGCAAAAGCCAGGAATGGTGCTAAACAAAAGAACTACGCAGCCTGAAATGGCATTGAGAGCAAAGATTAAACAGCCTGGTCTACCTCCAAGGCCTGGGGAACATGGTAGAGGTGTGAAAAGAAAATGTAAGAGCCAGAGGATGACAAGGAGTGCTGTGGAACACTATCTTCTGGATATGACATGGCTGTTGCACCCATGAACTCTAAGCAATAGTGGTTATCTGCACAACACTGGGTCCATCACTGTTCCATTGGGATGAAGGAGGAGCTCATGAGGCCCTACCCTTCTCTAAGGAGCTTTAGGCAGTTAATGGTTACTGGAGAGAGAGTTCAATCTTCAGCAGTGTGACTCTTGCTCCAGCAAATAGCCCCTCACCCACACTCATGCAGACAACTACACTTAATTAAGTGTAGTGGCACAGGGAAGTATGACATTAAAGTGGGAGGAGGACTTGTTGGGAAGAAGGGGCTTTGTGGGATGGGGCTAACCATATGATGGGGAAGGGATGTGATCAAAGTACATTTTATCATAAAAAAAATAAATTTTTTTTAATTAAAAAAGCCTGGTCCAATTTTCTATTTGTCATTCATTCTTTATATCAGGACAGATCCTGATGCTTAACATCTGAAAGAAAATGACAGAAACTGCACTTATAGGAAATTCAGTATCCAATGATGGATTCAGTATCCAGCATCTAAAAAAAGGAACAGGCCATTAAATTTCAAAACACTTCTTAAAATCAGCTTCCTACAGAAAGGGATTTTTGTCATTGTATATGTGTAGTCTGGTTTTTTATTGTTGATTGGTGGTTTTTTTGTTGTTTTGTTTTTGTTTTTGAGGCAGGGTCTCATGTAGTCCAGGCTGGCTTCAAACTCATGTACCTGAGGATGACCTTGAACTAATCCTCTTGCCTCTAC
>NW_008473005.1:0-1185 GCF_000622305.1 Nannospalax galili | reverse complement strand
GTGTGTGTGTGTGTGTGTGTGTGTCTGTCTGTCTGTCTTTCTGTCTGTGTGCATATTCATATGATTTAGTTAACATATGTTAACTCTACTATAAATAAAAACATTAAGCCAATGACTACTAGCATAGCATAGGCTTTGAAGATGTATAATACACATTCTTCAATATAAGGACTTATTTGCAATATAGACAACATATGAATAATGAAGCAATATTTTGATCAAACTTTGGTAAAACATTAAAAATTAATACCATGAGTAGTGGGTTTGTTATTTGTAGTATTGGTTTCTTAATTCCTGTTTGACTTTATCATTTTTAAAGAGAAAAGTTACTGCATGCTCTATGAGATGCTAAAGTTTGTTATATATTTCATATTGTCATAAAATTAAGATATACATTTGTCTATCCCCTACAATTATCAGTGAGAAAACAGGCTAAAATATGACTGCAAATAATTTATATTGATATTTTGTAGAGCACACTACATTTTATAATATTTGTATACAAAAAGTTACAATTATACATTTTTTGGTACAACAGAGATTTTTGCTTTTTGTCTGATTTGTTTGCTTGCTTATTTTGGGGTACTGGGGATAAACTTAGGGACTTTCTAGACAAGTACTGTTTCACTGAGCTACATACCATCCTTGAATTGTCATTGATCATAATGTAATTTGAGTACTGGTTTTTAAGGATTATACGGGAATAAAAATGATGAGGGAGAGCACAAATTAAACTTGGAACAGGCAAAACATTCAGAGGCAGAAAACCTTCTGGAGTCAGTTTTTGAGAAGATGAATATTTAACCTTTGGGTTTAAGTCGAGTGCTCTATGGAGCAGCCAGATATAATGAACCATGACTAATACGCCAGAATCATTATTAAAAACTACTCTGGCTATCCATGCTTGTATGTGAGAAGAGAACAAAGGCATTAAAGAAACAGGACTGAGTCTTCACTTTATTAGACCTCGGACAAAATAACAGCTTTTAAACTCTCTTGGAACTACAAATTTAAAGGTACATATTAATCAAGCTGTCTAATTACTGAGCACATCATCTGGTTTTAGGATCAACTGAGATCAGAAGACAGATTTCCTAATGAGTTAGCCTTTTTTTATTTTCTGCTGCATTAAAGCAATTATTATTTTGATTGTTTTATAGCTTTATGGTGATATGATTGACAAAT
>NW_008473004.1:0-1184 GCF_000622305.1 Nannospalax galili | reverse complement strand
CTTCTGGCTTCCAAAGGGGACTGAAGATCAATGACTTTCCAGGAATCCTCCCACCGTCAGTACCAGATTGGAGCTGCTGAGGCATCTGGTCTCATGGACTGAGCAATTATTATGTTCTTGGCTTCTCTGGTATGAGACAGTCATTGTTGGACTGCTCCTATTGCAATAAATCCCTTTTTCATAGATATTCCCTCTGTTGGTTCTGTGTCTCTAGAGATGCTAACTAATCTAATCTCCCACTATGCCTCACCTTTAATAGTTTCCACACACCCCCAGACTCCTGCCCCAGAACACCACTCTGAGTACCAAGCTTTTAGCACGTGGACCTTTTGGAACAGTTAATCTTCAAAATATAGCAGAATGTTTCTGGGAATCTATAAGGCCATGGAGATGTATCACAGTGCCTTGAGCAAGACCAAGCCTGTGTACATGCTCAAGAAAAACCTGAAGAGGCCGTAAGTTCTTACCTCTGGTCTTTCTCAAGTAGGAAATGAAAGCTAAGGTAGAATTGTAAACTACCTGGCTAGGTGTTGAAAGCATACCCCCAAACATGTATCAAGTCTTTTATGCAGAGGGTGTTTGGATTCGAACCTAGGCCTCAAGCATGCTAGGAAAGGAGACTGGGAGACTTGGAGTCTTTGTCCAAAAAAATTACTTATTTTTGTTATGTGTATGAATATTTTGCTTTTATGTATATAAGTACACCACATAAATCCAGTACCCATGGAAGCCAGAAAAGGGCATCAGATCCCCTGGAACTGGAGTTGTGGGTGGTTGTGAGCTGCCATGTGGGTTCTAGGAACTGAACCCAGGTTCTCTACAAGAGCATCCAGTATTCCTTTTTTAAAAAAAAATTTATGAGTGTATTGTTTGCATGTATGAAAGTGTACCTGTGCCATGTAATGCCCATGGAGGTCAGAAGAGGCATCAGATCCCCCTGGAACTGGAGTTATGGACAGTTTTTAGTTACCATGTGGATACTGGGAACCAAACCAAGGTCCTCTTCAAGAGTAGCCAGTGCCCTTAACTGCTGAGTCATTTCTCTAGCACAGATTGGGAATCGTAATGTTTTTAGCATCAATGGAAATCTCTGTGCAATGATTAGGTTAACGCTTACCTAACCAAACTACAATGCCCCCAAAGGTCAGAAGAGGGCATTGGATTCCTCTGGAACTAGAGTTATG
>NW_008473003.1:0-1177 GCF_000622305.1 Nannospalax galili | reverse complement strand
GTGTGTGTGTGTGTGTGTGTGTGTGTGTATGTGTGTGTATGTGTATGTGTAAAACAATAATAAAGAAGAATTCATGAAATTGAGAAGTGTGTGAGAGAATAGTTGGAGGAGGACAAAGAGGGGTAAAATGATGTAAATATAGTACTTATGAAATTATCAAAAAGTAAAGAAATTAATTTTTATGAAGAATGAAAATCCTTGGTGCTGTGAGAAAGATTTTGTTTGTTGTGTAGTGCCAGGAATGTAGGCATTGCTCATAGTTAATGGCTCTTTTGTAGAACTTAAGTTTCTTTTGTTCTTTAAGAAATGCACAATCCCTGCATCTTGTGCATGTTGACACCATTACTGTAGGTTCATATGAGCAAGATCCCAGGAGCTTCTAAAACTCTATTTTGATATGGTCATGTACCTCCTCCCCTGGCTCTTACAATCTCTCTGTCCCTTTTTCCACAAAGATCCTTGAGTCCTGAATGGGTAAAGTTTAATATAGGAGACCTGTCTAAGGACCCAAACTCTGCAGACTCCTATTCTCTACACTTTGGTCATTTGTGTCTCTTTGCATTCGTGAACCTCTGTTGCATGCGGGAGCTTCGCTGATGAGAGTTAAGAGGTGCGTTAGTAGTCTCTCTATCCTCTGTTCTACTATGTTCCATGAGCCTTGGGAGTAGAGGTTCCTGACAATCTTTGTATGTGACCAGTTGTGAAACTGTAATAATTGACATCTGTTGCAAGAGAAGCTTCTTTGATGAGAGGTATTGGCCTACTTGTCTGTAAATATAATGATCCAAATTTAGCACATAGTAAGAAACTACATTTCTCTAGGTGACATCCTTGGAGTTTTCACTTAGATCTATGACCTCTTCAACCATGTGCATTTGGCTATGTTTATAGCACCACATGTGAGTTTCTTCTCATTAAATGATTGATGTTCTCCCTTAGCAGCTTGCATGGTGTTCTCCAAAACTATGAGAGTTAGCCTTCGAGGAGATGGCTTCCAGGTCAGTCCCAGCTCCATTGCTCCAAATCTTGTGTCTGAAGTATGTTCTATCTTTGGCAGTATAGACATAACCATCAAGTTCTGGGAGACAATCAAGGGCTGTGGCAATAGCCTGTGAAACTTTGGGAATCTTTGAAACTACACTGGCCAACAATTCGAAGGGATGTTTCTCCTGTCTGT
>NW_008473002.1:0-1185 GCF_000622305.1 Nannospalax galili | reverse complement strand
CAGGCTGGCCTTGACCTCACAGAGATCTGCCTGCTTCTGCCTCCCGAGTGCAGGGATTAAAGGCATGCATGATCATGCCAGGCCAATCTTATGGCTTTTTTTCCCTTCTTGTCTGTACAACTTCTTTCAACTTTTACATTGTCTGTCTCATATTTTTATTTTTTTATTGTTCCTGAATATTATGACACTCTTCAAAAGATCTTTCCCAGAATAAGATCACATTTCAAAAGAGTCATTCATCAGTTCTTTGAATGCTTCTGTAATTTTACTTTTGTATTTGAATATTTCATCCATTTCTCTTCCTTTAGCCTGTTAAATTCAAATGATGGAGCCCATGAATTAATCTAAGAGAAGAGAGACAAATTATGTATGCACTCAAGAAAATTTACAACAGAAAAAGACTCAAGGAGGGAATTGGTTTGGGGGGCTTATATATCAGCTTAATAAAAATTGATGGAATGTGGAGGTGTTTGGAGAAAGGACAAGGTTTTGGGCTTCCATAGTGTGTATGTGGTTGTAACCTCTGAGGTGGTAACTAAAAATTGTGTGTTAAATAAAGATGATTAATAAAGGTTTTTGTTTGTTAGTTTAAATAAGAATGGTTCTCTTCTTTTGGAACTAAAGAGAGATTTACATATTTGACTTAGAGTTTCCTGTATTTCATCTAGCTATTTACTACAGCTTTAGAAATAAACTATCTTTACTGTATATTATAATACTTTTAAATTTTCACATACATTCTTCCAATGTTATTTTTGTTCAGACATTTTTTAGTTCAGTCTTTAGTAGTGTTCTTTCTTAGTGAATTTAAATATTTTGTCATAATTACTAGTTTAAAAATTAAACTAGCATTTGTAGGTTATTTTAAATAAAGTTCATTGAGTTTATGAATTTATAGGGTTTTAATAACTTTTTTCTATGAGATTCAGGTAAAGTCTTTAATGAGAAGTACTTCGGGTCCAATAGGGAGAAATTACATGCCAAAAATGAATGATAATTTATCATTCTTAGCATTAAAATAAATTACATGCACATGTCTTAGACATTGACTAATAGGGAATTCTATTGGAATTTTAATTTTAATTTTTTAAATTTTTGATAGTTTCATACATGAGTATTATTTCCACCCCTGCCAGTCCCCCTCCAACTCCTCCCATGTCCCCCCACTCCCTCTCAATTTCTTGT
>NW_008473001.1:0-1184 GCF_000622305.1 Nannospalax galili | reverse complement strand
AGACGAGGGAGGAGGCCTGCTGGGGTGGATCAAAGCAGTGCTCCCCAAGGCCCAGCCCTTGTGTCTGCCCCCACCCCCACTGCCATCACCTCACAATGAGCGTACTGAGCCGAGGAGAGACAAGGAAATATACTTGAATCTGGCAGCATAGACATTTCAAAAACACATGGTGCTATTCTAGTTTAACAGCTAAAGATGAGCTGAAAATCTTGAGTGTTTATTTACGAGGGAAGAAGAGTGCATTCACAGAAGTATTTGAAGGCAATCACTTATTGGAAGAAATGAGGTGTTTTCTCTTTGTATGAAAGGAATGGAATTGTCCGAATGAGCTGGGGATTTTGTTGCCCTCGTTGCTGTGAACAGATGCTCATGGTTCAAGGAGATCCAGTCCACCCTGGTGGAGGAGGTGTGGTGATGGAGGCACGCAGCTGAAACTCCTCACCCCTTATTTCAGGAACTGTAGGAGAGAGAGGGGAATGCTGCTACCCAGCTGGCTTTCTCCCCATACCCACCCTTTATGTGTAAATGATGTGTATGTATGTGTGCATGTGTGAGTGCATGTGCTGGTTTGTGTGGACAGAGGCTAACATCAGGTGGCTTCCGAAACTTCTCTGTCTTATTCTTTGAGATAGGGTCTCTACTGAATCTGGACCTCATCCCTTGGCCAGCAAAGCGCTGGGCTCTGCCTGTCCCCTCTTCTTGGCACTGGGACTGCAGATGAGTGCTGCTGTGCTGCTTTTGTGTGTGCTCGGGTTCTGAGTTCAAAACCCCGTGCTTGCACAGTAAGCACTGTATCTACTCAGTCATGTCCCCAGTCCCTGTTATCCTGTTTTTTTATTCATTCTGGGATCTCAGTCCATGAGCTGGTCCTCCCCCGCTTATTTGGGAGGGGGTCTTCCCCCTTAATCTTTTCTGTAAGCAAAGACCGATGAAAATGTCTGCCTCACTAATTCCCCAAGTGTTTCTTAATCAAGTTGTCAACCAGCATTAATCCTAACACTGGGGAAAATATAGCTGAGTATACACAGAGGAATAATGTGTTCAGTATCCAGTCCCAGTGAATGTGATGAGAAAGGGAAGAGCGACGAAAAGAAAGTGGAGGAAGGAAGGGAGGAAGGGAGTGAGGGAGGAAGGAAAGAAGGGAGGGAGGGAGGAAGGGGGAAAGGGAGGGATGAAGGAAGGAA
>NW_008473000.1:0-1184 GCF_000622305.1 Nannospalax galili | reverse complement strand
GTCTGTGTGTGTGCATGCGTGTGTGTGTGTTGGGAGGGGTCAGGGTATGGATAGAATATTCTGAGCAGGGCACTTGGTGCACAGACAGTGCACCTGAGAGGCTCTGTCATGGTATAGTTGCTGAAGGGGTCAGCTGAGTTGGTTGTGAGGTCTGCTGGGCTTAGGCGTAGGCTTGCAGGTGATTGGGCTGATTCGTTTTTAAATCACTTTTTTCAGAAATAACTCATGAACTCCCCTTTTTTCTCTTTCCTCTCTTGTTCCAGGACCTCATCTGGAGGAAGAACTTGCATAAAAGGCCCCGATTCTTCACCCCGCCCTGGATCCCATGCAACTTAGCATTTCCTCCTCTGTAGGGGAAAAGCACCTCCCATCCCTTCACCTTGAACTCAGTTACAGTGACAACTGATAAGATACAGGTACGTATGACACAGCCAAAACCTTTTAGTGCCTTACTTATCCCCTGACCCCTGATTGGGCTTGTCATAAGAACACGTCCAAACTTCCCCCCACAGACACAGGAGGAGGAGGAGGAAAGGAGCTATGCAGAGCAGGACCAAACCAGACCGACCAAGCCCAGATGAGGTCAGCCAATATTGAACAACCTAAGCCACTCAGCCCAACCAGTCCAGCGCAACGCAGCTTTCCAGCAGTGCCCAGCTGAGATCCACCATGATTAGCTGATCTAGAACTCTGTGAAGTCACCGAGTGTGGAGTGGTTTGATAGGCAGCCCTTCCTGGCAATGGATATCTAATATACGGCCTCTTATAGACCTCACTATCCCCATATCTTTTGGGTATGTCTCCCTCTCCATCTCCTGGGAGCAGTTCTAACCTCTTGACAGCTTCCTGCCTGGTCTCTCTACCTCTAGTCTAATGGATTCCAAGCCATCTCCCAAGCTGTAGCTAGATCTGTGTAAAGTCTGATGGTTGCTCCTTTCTGAAGTCCATTTCTCAAGCCAGACTAAAACCTTCACTGGCTTTCCCCACAAAGTTCCATTTCTTCACATAGTGTTCAAGCCCTTTAATATTTGCCGGGCCTTCTCTCTGTCCCTTCTCCCGCCCAGCTCCCCATTTGAACCTTTCACTCTAGCCATATAGAATGATGGGATTTCTGGGCCTTAAGTGTCTCATGCATGGGACTGGAGAGATGGCTTAGCAGTTAAGAGCACTGGCTGCTCTTGCAG
>NW_008472999.1:0-1184 GCF_000622305.1 Nannospalax galili | reverse complement strand
CCCAGGGCCTTCCTCACGCAGGAAAGTATTCTCCCACTGAGTCACACCCCCAGCCCTCTAAAGTTAAAACCTGAAATAGCCAGCTGGGTGTAGTGATACGCGCCTTTAATCCCAGCACTGGGAAGGCAGAAGCAGGCAGATATCTGTGAGTTCAAGGTCAGTCAGCCAGCACCACAAGATAGACCCTGTCTCCAAAGAAAGATAAAAAAGGAAAAATTGAACAGATGAATTTAGGAACCCTCTATTTCAGCAGCTATTGACTGAGCACCTCCTGTGTGCCAGGCACTGTTGCAAGCCCTTGAAAGGGCAGACACGGCCCCTGCACTCAAAGGCTTCCAGGTGTGCAGAAGTCACTCTGGCAGGGACAAGAGCTCTAAGAGCACCAGAAAGCCTACCTGGCTTGCTAGAGAGGAGGAACCCCCAAATGGGAGCTGGAAGAACTGAAGGATGGAGCCCACTGATGAATGAAGCAAACAGTGGGGATGCAGGCTTCCAGTGGGTGGGAGGATGCAGGGCAGGCCACTGGGACAGCCCAGAGCAAGAATCAGATTTGCACAGTGCAGCCTCACAAAGGACCAGGGAGTCCTGAGCTCTGCCTGAGATCTTCAGGCTTCGCCATCCTCCTTCTGTGTGCCCAGGCTGGACCCTGTGGAGACCCACGGTCTGTGGATGGACAGGTGAACAGATGGGTGCCTCAGCTCAAGGCCATCCTGGCAAGGCTGCAGGACAGGGTTGTGCATATGAATGAGCCTGCATCCTAGAGGAACAGATGGGGCCTAGGGAAAGCAGGGTGGAGTTTCCCCCGTGGGAGGCCACGGTCTTTGAAGCAGCCACTGAGCACTGAGAGCCAGTCAGCACCCTCTCCCTACTTTGGGCTGAGGCAAGGTCCCCAAGCTCTTAGAGCCAAGGGACCCCCACCCTCAGGAACAGAGACCTGGCTCTTTGCCACATCAGACCTGGGCTCCCTCTCCCCCCTCTCTCAAGACACTCTGGAAGCTGATTCCCACCATTTAGAAAACCAACTGAGCCCAGGTCTCTGCCCAAGGCCCCTCAGGGTTCAGCGGCCATGGCCTGCAGCTGATCCAGCATCCTCTCCTCCCACACACCCTACTCATGCAGGAGGAGGCCTCCCTGTCCCGCCTCTGGGCATGGACCGAGGATGGGAGGGGTTTAACCCAGAATAG
>NW_008472998.1:0-1184 GCF_000622305.1 Nannospalax galili | reverse complement strand
TAATGCCTCAATGTGTCAACACAATGCTTCAGTGTTTCATCCCAGTGCCCCAATTTGACATCACAATGTGGAAGTGCCATTACAATGCCTCAATGTGCCATCACAATGCTCCACTGTGTCATCACAATTCTCCAATGTGACATCACAATGGTCAATGTGCTATCACAATGCTTCAATTTGTCATCACAATCCTTCAATTTGTCATCACGATGTGCCATCACAATGCTCAGTGTGCCATTACAATGCACCAATATGTCATCACAGTATCCCAATGTGCCATCACAATGCTCCAATGTTATATCACAATGCCCCAATGTATCATCACAATGCTCCAATGTGACATTACAGTGCTCCAATGTGTCATTACAAATCTCCAATGCTCAGTCACAGTTTTCCAGTGTGTCATCACAATGCTCCAGTGTGCCATCAGAAATACCACGTGTCGTCACAATGCTCCAATATGTCATCACTGTATTTTAACTTGCCATTAAAATGCTTAATGTGCCATCACAATGCCCCAGTGTGTCATCATCATTCCCCAATGTGCCATCACAATGCCCCGATGTGTCATCATTGTGCCCAGATGTGCCATCACAGTGCCTCAATGTGCCATCAGAAGACCCAATGTCCCATCACAATGCTCCGGTATGTCATCACAATGTTTCTCGTGCCGTCACAAAGCCCCAATGTGTCATCACAATGCCCCAATATGATATTACAATGTTATTACAATGTTTCATGTGCCATCACAGTGCCTCAATTTGTCACTACAGTGGTCTAATGTGCCATCACAATGCCCCAGTGTGCATCACAATGCCCCAACATGTCATTACAATGCTCAGTGTGCTCTCACAATGCTTCAATGTGTCATCACAATGTTCAATGTTCCATCACAAAACCCCAATGTGTCATCACAACATGACAATGTGCCATCACCATGCCAATGTGCCATCTGAATATCCAATGTGTTATCACAGTGCTCCAAGTGCCATCACAATGCCCCTATGTGCCGTCCCAATGCTCCAATATGCTATCACAGTGCTCTATCGTGTCATTACAATGATTCATCTGACATCATAATGCTCCAGTGTATCATCACAGTATCCCAGTGTGCCATCACAATATTTCAAGTCCATCACAATGCTCCAATGTGTCATCACAAGGCTTAATGTGCCGTCACAATG
>NW_008472997.1:0-1184 GCF_000622305.1 Nannospalax galili | reverse complement strand
GAAAAGAAAAGAAAAGAAAAGAAAGCAGGTGAGCAAGCCAGGGAGTAAGCCAGTGAGCAGCATTCCTCCATAGCCTGTGCCTCAGTTAGTTCCTGCCTCCAGGGTCCCACCTCAAGCTCCTGGCCTGACTTAGATGATGGACTGTACCCTATAAGCCAAATAAACTCTTTCTTCCCCAGGTTCCTTTTGGTCATGGTGTTTATCACAACAACAAAATGTTAACTAGAGCAGAAGCCCTTGTGGCCTTTAGGAGGTGGGATCTGGTTGGCAGACGCAGGTCACTGGGGGTGGGCCACCGAGAGTTAGGCTAGGCTCCCCTCCAGCCTTGTGTACTTCCTGTCTGCTTGACCTTCCCGCTGATACCAGCAGAGCGTTCTGCCCTGCCTCCCTGCCATGACGGGGTAAAATCTCTCTGGAACCCTGAACCCAAATAACTCTTCCCTCCCTTGCGTTGCTTCCGTTGGTATTTTGGTTGCACTGACACACAAATAATAAATACAGAAAATAAGGCAGCAGGTGGAAAAATGAGCTGCTCAAAGCCAGCGGGGACCGAAGAGGCCGATGAGACAAACACACGCAGAAATACTTAGAACATGCGGCCTCCGTGTTCCCAGGTTCACAGTGACCCCGGGGAATGAGACGCTGACTTCCCAGCACAGCAGCCATTGCTACCCTAATCAGAGCAGCTGTGCTTACCCGGGAGAGACCCTCAAGTTCAGACCTGTTGGCATCCCCTCATGGCAAAGGGGAGAAGGGAGTCAGTAGACCCTCGGCTGTGATCCCAGCCACTCCCTCCCTCCCCCACTCCCTCCCTACTGCATGTAATATGTCCCAGATGCATGTGGGTCTTGGGAAGGGCTGGTACGTGAAGAGGGTGAAAGGTTAACTGAAGGTGTGGTATGTTCCATCTATGCAGAAATGGAGAGGTCATCATGCTAGAGACAGCTCAGAGATGCAGCTGTGTAGGAGCCATGCACACTCCTGTAGGTAACCCCTCACCCATGCTCTTGTAAATAAGCCCCAATACCCATTGGTTCACCCAGCTAGTCTTGGGTGGACTTTGGTCTGCCATTGGTGTCGGATCTGGGGTGAGTAGACGTTGGCTCACTTCACAGGAAAAGTTAATACACTGTCACAGCATCCAGTCCTTGGCACACAGTAGATTCTCATAAATGTTGTCAGAG
>NW_008472996.1:0-1184 GCF_000622305.1 Nannospalax galili | reverse complement strand
TCATACATGCATATAAGGTGTTTTGATCAAATCCATGCCCATTCCCTCCCAAGTAAATTTAAATTTTTCTAAAATTTAAAACTTGCCAACTCCACTCCCTAAAGACAACCACTGTTTTTCAAAAAGATATATATATCTCAGAAAATGTATGCATGTATAATTTATGCATTTATATATGTTATATAAATGATATATGTAGATTGTTCTGTACTTTAATTATTGTACTTACTGATACATCTTAGAGACCAGAATACATAGATCTAGTTCATTTGTTTTTTTTAATTTGGAAAAAAGTTTACTTAGTGCACTGCCATGGGCAAGGGGCTGGCATTAACAAGAATACCACCTGTGGCCTAATTCATTCTTTTAATAGATGCAAAGAATCCTATGATAAGGATCAATATGCCTTTTCTCATGAGACCAGGCCTAACTATGTTGCCCAGGTTGGCATTAAATTCTTGGGTTCAGGTTATCTTCCTACCTCCACCTCCTAGTAGCTGGGTCTAGAGATCAGCATCACTATGCTCAGTTTACACCATGCACTTAACCAGCTCCCTCTTAATAAATATTAGGTAGTTTCTAAGTAGGTTGTTTTGTTTGCTTTTCATAGGCTTATCCATTCGAGGAGCTCTCCCATACTGCTCTTCAATGTGTCCCTCTCGGTCACCCCCCACCCCCAATCCCCACCCTACCACCCCCGTGTTACGATGGTCCTATCTTGCTTAATAAGGTTATTCAGTCCTGTCAAAGTGGTGAGTCCTTCATTTCCCTGCTGTTCTTTGTCAGAGACCTCAAAATACCCAAATTAATGTCATGGCTTAGAGTTCAACATAACTCCTGCCTATTCCCAAGTGAAAGCATTCCCTTTGGGAATGGAAAATCTCTATCGTAAGTTTAGAGATGACGGAAAAAAAATTTCCTCTAATTGGCCACTGTGAATGAAGGTTAACAGAGCCAACCGTGCTTCTAGCCCTTGGTTCCTATGGACAACTGGGGAGTCAAGATTCTGGCGGCATCACCTCTGGTACCTTGTCGCAGTTTCCTTCCCCACCCAGGACCCAGGTATACAAAACCTGCTTTAGCCAAGAACTTAACTTTCCTTGGTGTCCCTGTATGCAGGGTTAGCCCTGAGCCTAACTCTCAACTTCTTTCTTCTGGTTACAGATCAGAACTTCTTTGTATAT
>NW_008472995.1:0-1184 GCF_000622305.1 Nannospalax galili | reverse complement strand
AAAAAAAATCTACAAAGAAAAATAAACTTCTTGACATCAAGATATTGAATGGATCATAAAAGTATTATGGCCAAAAGCTTGGGAAACTGTTTTAACTGACATGGACTTAATCTAGGGAACAAACATTAGTAAATATTAAAGTAAAATAACACTTCATAAACTACTTCATGTTGCTTCATTAAAGTGATCAGAATTCACCTGGTAAGAAGTCAAATGAGCAAAGAATAAATAGCAGTATAGCAATGTAAGCTGTTCAGAGGAAGCTGCTGATTCTGTGCATGGTACACACTTCAGCCACTCTTCATTGAGTGCACATGTAATGATGGGTTCTACATCTGCTTTGTGTCCTACTTAACGCTCCTTCCTAACATAATTAATCTATTATATGCATGTTGTTATAGTCAACACAGCAACTCTTCATTTATATATGCATTAATTTGTCAAACTAATCATGGACTGTTAGACATTTATGATGTTCTTGATTTTTCATTAATACAAAAATACAATAATCTTGTAAAATACATAGATTTACACAGTTATGATTAGCCCTTCAGAAGAATTGTTCTTTATTTCAGTGTTTGACTGTGATAGTAATTTTTGTTAATTATAAAAGCAATATACCATAATGATATTAGAAAAACAGCATTGATTCTAGCAAAGCTATTAGTAATTTTCACATCATCTTCTATAGTCTGCCTTTTCACATGGGCTATCCTTTTAAGCTTAACTATATATGACATGATATTTCAAAATACATGCTTTCTTACATGAAACTCTAGTGTTGTTCGAAGTGTTTTATTATCACTATCTTTGATATTCCTGTGGTGCTGCCAATCAAACTCTGGACTTTGCACATGTGGGCAGGTGTTCTCTGACATTGATTTATCCCAGTTTAATTATGACTATTGCTTTTATTTTATTTATGTTTTAAATATTTTATTCATTTATTATATTTTGTGTGTATGGGTGGCATACCTACATGTATGTAAGAGCACCTATGTCCTGCAATTTGCACAGACTTCAGAAGAGAGAATCAGATTCCTCTGGAACTGGAGCTACTGACCACTGTTATCAGCCATATGGGTGCTAAGAATCAATGCTGGTGCTCTTATCCCAGTGTTCTTAACCACTGAGCAATCATTCTAACCCATCACTATTCTTTCTAAAAACATTAATTAGGGGCT
>NW_008472994.1:0-1183 GCF_000622305.1 Nannospalax galili | reverse complement strand
CAGCTCTTCTTCACCTAGCAGCAATCATTTGCCAATATTTCTTCAGATAAGCTTGGGTTCTGCTATTCATTTTCCCAGTTCTATGCTGGGTTTTTGACTACCTAGTTTAGATGGGACTTGTGTGTGGTGACACCATTGCTATAGGATCATATGAGCAGTTACCCAGGAGCATGTAGGACCCTTTTCCATATGGTCCTGCACCTCCTCTCTGACTCTTACAATCTTTCTGCTCCATCTTCCAGATGGTCTCTGAGCTTACTAGTTAATGAGTTTACCCCAATCAATGAATATGTTTTTTACTTTTTCTTCATAATAATGGAGAAATGTTTGTAATGGTAAAGAAATACTTTGCATCATCATTGTTTCCTAAATACAGTATTTGCATTCAGTTTTTATTTTGGATAATATCAAAATGTTGTTTTAAATTTATGCAAAAAAATACCCCAAATCTGTTCTTAGCAATTTTAACTATCTTGAAACATCACAACCAACTTTTCTGCCTCTTCCTTTGCTAGCACTCACTGGTCTGCGTTTGTCTTTGTTGTTTTCATGTTCAGGATGCCAAATAAACAAATTTGTATCACACAATATGTATTAATTTGAATCTGTTTTCTTTCCAATGTAAGCAGCATATAGGCCAGATGTGGTAGCCCATGCCTTTAATCCCAGCACTCTGGAGGCAGACACAGGAAGATTTCTCTGAGATCTAGGCCAACCTGGTCCACATATCGAATTACACTCAAGCTGGGGCTACATGGAGACCCCGCCTCAAAGAACAGAACAAAAACAAAATGCATTTTAGATTTCTTTGTTAATGTGGATTAATCTCCTTTTTTGGTTATTTTCCATTTTATGGAAGTATGTGTGTGCATTTAGAACCATCCACTGGCAGAGAGGGAGGGCTTCAAGTCTTGGAATTTCAAAGAAGTCATGTCAATTTGTCCAGTATAGAGAAATTTCTATGACCAATGTCCATGATCTGCCATAATTCCCTAGTCTGATAAACACTTCTCAGCAAATTGCAACTTTGCCTCTGGTGTTAAATGGACAGATACTTCCCCATCTAGGGCCCTGTGCTGTATAGCTTCAGTGTCAACTTGACACACGTGGATTGAGGGAGCCTCAACTGAGAAATTTCCTCTATTGGACTGGCCTGTGGCCATGTCTGAGGGGCATCTCCTTG
>NW_008472993.1:0-1184 GCF_000622305.1 Nannospalax galili | reverse complement strand
GATCTGTGAGGTCAGCTGTCTGATTGGTGCTACAGACTGCATCGCATGGCTTAGCGTCTCTGCTGCTGTGTCTACTTTTACTTTGGTGAGCAAGGTAAGTTCTGTGAGGAGAGGCTTTGAAACTGCAGGTGCTCTTCCTCTCACTTGCACCCACTAGTTTTAGTGTCTGTGCTGTTTGACAAATGGTGATTTTTCTATTCTATCACTGCCTCCGCATATATTAATTGTAATTCTGTAAGAGAGATCTGTCTCTTCTATTTATTCATATCAGTCTTGACTCATGGGTAATTTTATCTTGTGGGTTGTATCCATTTCTGTTACTGCTTGATAGCGTTACACAAAGATACTGGAGCTCCTTCAGGTCCCTGCCATTTGCCACACCCCCCATTTGGAGCACTTACATTCCTGCATTACATGATTGATGTTCTTGGCTCATCTTCTACGTTCCCTACCCAGCCCGGAAATCAGTCATGTGTCCCAGGGCTCTGGCCCCTCCTAGTAGATCCAGCCACTTAGGAACCAAGATGTGGTTGTGGATGTGGATGTGATCATTAGGTACATACTTAGGAACTGGGATGTGGGTGTGGATCATGCAGTACAGAGATGTTGCTTCCAGTTGCTCTGGGTGAGCAGATCCAGGTACTGTCCTCATGAGGGTATGTACCCAGCTGTCATCTCTTCCTGTCATTCTGTCCTGAGTCAGCTTCAGTTCCCTGGCACACATAGCACCACAGGGGAGCCTTACCACCCTCTGAGGATACTGTCCTCCCTGCCTTTGGGTTCCCCCTTAAACCCTTTTGGACCCTCCATATTTTCTTTTGTTCCTTCTCCCAACCTCAGGATGAACAAACTTTCTTTCTCTCTGGCTCCTTTGGCTGAGGCCAGTGTCTTGGGACACAGATGTTTGCTTTTGAGCAGTCTTGGCATTCTGCCGGGTAGAGTTAAGGATGGCTGCTTCCTGCGGCAGGACTTTTCAGAATGGTCTGATATCAGCAGTTTAGTATGGGCAGCTTTGTGGCACAGTAGTTCTTACCCATTGGGGCTGGGCAGAGCCTGTGGCTGGGTCAGGTTTATTTGAGAAAGAATGTGTAGTAAGATTCTGCACCAGAAATGCAAAATAGGTGGATACAGATTCTCTCTCTCTCTCTCTCCCTCCCTCCCTCTCTCCCTCCTTCCCTCCCTCT
>NW_008472992.1:0-1184 GCF_000622305.1 Nannospalax galili | reverse complement strand
TTTTTTTTTTCTTAATTAAATTGCTAAAGCATAAGACAGAAACGATGTATTTTACTCAACTTTTTACACATTTTGCTCTCCCCAAAACACAGACTCCCTGTTTCCTCTTCATCTCTCTTCTGAATGTCTTCAACATGGAAGTGACGGCCGCAGTCCAGGATTCTAGAATATTTTTCCAGGTTTGAACATTAAGATCTCTCTCAATTTCTTGTGCTAGGGATTCATTCTGTAGCCCACACTAGCCTGAAACTCACTCTAGCTCAGGGTGGCCTCTAATGCATGTTGATTCTCTCTCCTTAGTTTCCTGAGTGCTGGGATTTTCGGCCTAAACCACCACTCTAGAGTGAAACTTCATGCTTTATGTACAAATGTCTCCTATTGTCAATATGAATGGAGTTGAAAATACACATTTTCCATGTAAAAGTCCAATAGCTATAGCATTTGACCATGAGTATTTCATTTCTTATAGATTTTCAGTCATATTTTATTTTGAAAAGCCCTTGTGAATTATTTTCAGACATCAGCAAAATTTTATTGTCTATCACAGTAATTCCTGACACAGATGAGTTTAAATTGTGCTAGGCGTGCTCTAAGGTTTTATATATAAATCATATTGAACCTTAAAAATCTGACACAGGCACTTTTGATCACATGTGTTTGAATATCAATATTTAGTTTTGAATTCCAGGCACATAGGACACTTATTCTTTCCTGCCCATTGAAGTTACACAAGTCACCTTGCCTGCTTTGGCTAATTAAATGAGTAGAAATGGTTTCATTTGAGGGTGGGAGTATTCAACTGGATGGTATGAAAGAAAGAACAAATATAAACAGAAGTGAGTGACAGCACAGCTGTGAGGCTGGACGAGACCATCGAGAGGACGGGATACTGTCTGAGCCAGGTAAGTATGACGCAAAGGGGCAAGCGAATGAGTTGAGTGACCTTTCCTAGGAGACATGAAGCAAGGCCTCTTTACCCCAGTGGGGCACAGACGACAGACCAAAGAAAAGAGTCCACCCACGTCTAGCTTATGGAACCAATACGTTGACTGGGGTTGTTTATGGACATATGGGGCAGAGTTACAGAAGCCTGGTTACAGAGACAGCTGCATCCCTGAGAAGCCCATCCCATCAGGTGACCACGCATGAGAGCGCATCCCTGGATTTCCCTGCATGCCTTACAG
>NW_008472991.1:0-1184 GCF_000622305.1 Nannospalax galili | reverse complement strand
TTCCTTCCCTTTGTCCCAATGACAAACCGAGGCACAGTTCCACCAGAATGCACTCTGGGATAGCAGTGAGTTTATTGACAAGTACAGAGAAATGGGTGAGGGTTTACTTACAGGAGTGTGGGTGTTCCCCACCTACAGCTTCACAGGAAAGTCTTTACGCAAGCATAAATAATGGCTTCCCCACAGCCACACAGAATGGCAGGAGAGAACTTCGCCTAGTCTTTTCCAGCCTATTTACTTGGGCTCCTACTCCAGGCCATGCACTGTTAGGGTTGAGTTATTCACCATGGGTTGGGAGATATGGCTGGCCTCTCAGGTGAGGGCCCTGTGACTTTCCTAGCCCCTCCTTCCATGCTGGGGCATGAACAGTCAAAACTTCCAGCTGTGATGTTCTTGGAAAGCAGGAGCAGCTGAGCTCAGGAAGATGCCATCTGTCCGTCAGAGGGCAGTCCTCTACCACAGGGCCCACCCAGACTTGCTATTTTTCTCTACAATACTAATTTTCCCTTGAATGAATGAGTGCTGAATGACATCTTCCTTGTGAATGACTTGGAAAACTGCTTCAGGACTCAGCACACAACTGCTCGAGCAAAGCCATCAGCCATCACCCTTAGGAATCACTGCATGGACCCTGAAAACATGGAGGAGAGAAATACCTTACAGTTTCACTGTAAACACATTGCATGTCATCACTGAAACTGTCTAAAAACAAAAGACTGATTGAAAACACTATGATTTTTCTTTAGTTGTTATAGAGCTAATTTTACTGTAAGGACTCTTCTTTTTAAACAAAACAGCACAATTTTATTTTCTGACAGGGAATTTTTCTACCACTTTATTCCATATTTTCCTCTCAGACAATACAGGAGTTATAGGACTGGATCACTCGTCCCTTTCTCTTCTCGACTCCTCATAGTCCGAAATGCTTGTACTTCTTGCTGGCCAGCATCCTCTTGGACCTGCAGTTGGGTTCAACACCCTCAAACCTCAGCACAGTCTTCTTTCTGGTTTTGGCCTTCTTTTGGAAAATCGGCTTTGCCTGCCTGCATAGCCATTCTGCTTCTGGTCGTAGTGCTGTTTTCCCTGGGCTATAGCGAATCCTTGCCCTTCTTATACGGGGTCACTTTGTGAGGCTGATGCTTGCCACACTTCTTAAAGAAAGTCCTTCGGGTTTTAGGTACATT
>NW_008472990.1:0-1184 GCF_000622305.1 Nannospalax galili | reverse complement strand
AGGGGTAAAGAGGACACTAATGAATATCTCAGTTCTCATTAATGAAGCTCCATCATATAACAGAGGACCAGGAACACAAAAGGTCACAAATGGCCAAAGCATAGGGATTACGAGTCTGCAGAATGCTGGTCCTTGGACAGAACTCCTATATTAAGCTTCACTTACCCAGGGCAAAGGGACCATTGCAGAAGAAGGGGCAGAAAGATTGTAGGAACCAGGGAGGAGTTACATGACCATATGGAAAGAGAGTCCTATAGGCTCCTGGGAACCGGCTCATATGATCCTACCGCAGTGGTGTCAGTGTACACAAGTCCCATGCAAACTCAAGCAGATGGTAATTTTTACTTACAAATATCATTTATTGGAGCTATACAGATAGCTCAGAAGCTAAGAGCAATGGCTGCTCTGTGAGAGGACCTGAGTTTGGTTCCCAGCACCCACATGATGGCTAGCAACCATCTGTAGCTCCAATTCCAGGGTTTCCAACACTCCCTTCTGGCGTCCATGGCCACTGCAGGGCATGGATGCACTGCATTTACACACATGCAGGCAACACTCATACACATAAAAATATAAATAAATAAAAATTTTAAAAGAAATCCCATTTATAGAACTGTAGATACAAGACTGGATTCTCTATATATGTATGAATGTACATGCATGTACATATACACATAGTTACTCTTTTTTAAAAAAAATTAAGTATTTTTATTTTATGGGTATGAGTGTTTTACCTGTATGTATGTGGGTGCACCGTGTGCATGCAAGGCCAGAAGAGTTTTGGATCCCCTGAACTAGAGTTACAGACAACCGTGAGCCAACATGTGGGTGCTGGGAACTAAACCCCTGTCCTCTGCAAGAGTAGCGAGTGCTCCTAACTACTAAGCCATCTCTCCAGACTCTTGTTATATATTTGTAAATCATATTTTACAGACCACTTATTTAAGTGAGTCTATAAGTATCTTCCTACTGTATGATTGACTTATACTCTTAAGATAGGGTTACAGTTTGGAAACTGGATTTTCCCATAAGTCCAATTTAAATTAAATCCAAAATGCTTTTGGAGAATAGATATATGGCAGATATAACTGGAAATTAATTTATTCATTCAAGTAGAGGAGATAAATTATTGGACACTAAGGAAGATTCATCTGAAAGTGGAACATTGGAGCTGCAAGAACAGC
>NW_008472989.1:0-1184 GCF_000622305.1 Nannospalax galili | reverse complement strand
TAGTAAGGCACTGAACCTTCAGGTCTGTGCCCATGAGCTGCTGTCCCATTTCAGTATGATTCTCTTTACTATAAAAGCACAAACAGCATATAGTGCCAAGTCTTTTTTTCAAAATAAATTGGGATCTGCTGCTCATTTCCACCATGCTATGCTGGATTTTTCTCTGCTTGAGTTTGCATGAGTTTTGTGCATACTACCACCATTGCTTTATGTTCATATGAGCCAGGTCCCAGGAAACTGTAAGACTCTATTTCCACATGGCTGTGCACCTCCTCCCCTGACTATTATAATCACGCCCCCTCTTCCTCAATGGCCTCTGAGCCCTGGGTGAGTGAAATTTAATATAGGAGTCCTGTCCAGAGAACCATACTCTGCACTGATACATCTTGGGACAATAATTTGATTCAATAGAATTTAACATAAATGACAAAATGCATGAAATACAGTGGTGCATCTATGGGGTGGTGCTAATGGAGAAGGGGATATAAAGATGATTAAGATGTGGTATATGAAATATAGAAAAATTAAATTAAAATATACAAAAAAATGAAGAAAGCAAATGTCAGGCAAAGTGACTTCTACTGGGGGATGAGAACAGGTAAAAAAAAAAACAACAGAATTGTATCCTATTCATTCACAAATAAGCATTTCAATGGTGGGCATTAATATTTTTTAAATCTTTTTTTGTTTTACATATAAGTAGTATCTTGGAACCTATTTATATTACAATAATTTTAGTTAACCAATTTTTAAATGTTTAATAAAATTAGATTAGGCATTCATACTTTATCACTAAAATTTATATTTTCAGCCTAGGAACATACTCAATATATTTTAACTGCTGAAGAAGGCACTGTATAAATATTCAGTTTACTGTCCTCAATTTTACATTGTGAGCTATAAAATAAACACCACTGAAATTTCTATATTGGTTGAATCTTTTGAATTTTCTCACATTCTTAAATACAATTCTTTTGTTCTTTCTTACAGTGTCTCCTATAAGTAGAATCTTCATGTCCTTAGATTTTATCAGAACCTAAAATTACATTTAGAAAGTTTTATTTTGGGGTAATTAAAAATGATGGCAGCTAACAACTCTCTGTAACTCCAGTCCCAAGGGATCCAATAGCCTCTTCTGTCCTCCATGGGCATTGCACATCACAGGTGCACTTACCTACCTGCTG
>NW_008472988.1:0-1183 GCF_000622305.1 Nannospalax galili | reverse complement strand
TTGCCATGTGGGTGCTGGGAATTGAACCCAAGTCCTCTGCAAGAGCAGCCATTGCTCTTAAATGCTGAGCCATCTCTCCAACCCATCAACCAGTTTTTAAATGAGATACTTCTGCTCTTGGTTTCCAAAATCTGAATGACTTAAGGATGCGCAAACTTTGAGTGACACTGCTGAAATTCCTGAGAAGTTGGTGCAGGAATTACACTGAAGCACCCAAATAGTTACAAAGTCCTTTGCCTTTATAGCAGTACCAACGCCACCCAGGCCCTTAACAGCTGAAGTTACCAGGAGGTGACCAAACAGGCAGAGGAAGGCTGAAGGAATGTGACACAGAAAGTAAGTACTCAGCAGGTACATGGCTACTGCCCAACTGGGAAGCTAGGACAGCAAAGTGACTACCATGGACTCTACTGGGCACTGTGAAGTCAGGTGATACCTGGCCACAGAACTTGGGGTGACATCACAGCATGTCCTGTCTGCAAATAGTCAGCAGTTCTCCAAGAGCAAAAGTGACATCTAGAGGAAGCAGGTCTACAATGCAGCAATTTCCCAAAATACGTGTCACCAACTTACTGCAAGGGCCTGAGCCAAATCGGGCGATGGTCTCTATTTCCCCATTTTCAAGTTTGACAATCCGACCATCTGCTGTGCCAGTAAACATCACATCTGTTTAAAAAAAAAAAAAAAGGAGGGGGGATCATTAAGGATTTGGCCTAAGAGCTGTGAGCACACTGCCTCGTCTACAAAGGAGGTTATATTTTCATCACCAGAAAGTAAACAGCAGTTCAAAAGATGAAGGAGGAGTAAAGACCACAAAAATTAAAAATCCTTAACACTTACACTAACAAATCATAGGGCCCCAACTCTGGAGCAGGAATGCGGTGGCACAAGTCAGTGATGAGACTGAGGGGTCATTTCCCCAGTACCGAAGCTCTGGGGCTGGCACTTAGCACTGGGGCATGAGATCATATTCACTTCCCATCAGGTCTACTGCAGACACCAATCACCTCCTACTGCTAGGAATCCTCCAGGATAAAAGCAAAGCATGCTAAGTGTTCACAGACAGAGAAGATGAGCATAGCCCTGAATCAAAGATGATACACAAATTCATGAAATGTTCCATAGTTTTAAATTGTGTACTGCAAACTCCAGGGGAACCACCACAAAAAGCTAAGATCCTAAG
>NW_008472987.1:0-1180 GCF_000622305.1 Nannospalax galili | reverse complement strand
AGAGAGAGAGAGAGAGAGAGAGAGAGAGAGAGAACTTATGTTTGGCTGACTCTTCTCTGTGCCTTACCCCCAATTATGCCTCATGCCTGGTGTTCCTGCAGCCAGTTGTATTGATGGGCTTTTAGAGACCCAGGCATATGGCAAGACTTGAGTTGGGTTGAGACAACAAGGCTCACCTTGGATGCCCCAGAGGACACTTAGAGAGAATGGATTTTGGAGTTCCTTACCTCAGGGAAGAGCCCATCTGCTCAGTGCTCAGAATCTATGACTTTCTCCAACACTTTTGAGCACCAGAGGTTAAGGAAACCAGGTGTCTGATGCTTTAGTTATCTAGAGAGGGCAGAGTTCTGTCTGAAAAAAAAGGAACTTTTCGGAGTCCAGAAGAGCCTCTCACTGGAAATAGGACTGTAGCTCAACCGAGCATTGTGTAAACAACTGATACTCTTCCTCTATCACCTTCTCTTTTCAGTCCTGGGGGTTGAACCCAGGGTCTTGCACGTGCTAGTCAAGTGCTCTACACTGAGATCGAACCCCAGCCCTCTACCTTCTTCTGTGCACAGTATCAGCCTCCAGCCCCAAACCATACTCATCAACTGGAGGCCTTTGTTTCTATTTCAGAGAAACACACAAAAAATGCTTTTAGTTCTGGATTCAAACCTCCAAGCACAACTCTTCTGGGATAGATACATTGGGTTAGTGGAGGCTGACCAGAGGATTCCAAAGTGAGCTGAGTTTCTGCAATTCACAAGTGAATTTGGGTGCATCTCCTACTTTCAAAACAGAATGGGCTTATCTCCTGACTTGTCATATATTTTTAATATCTCAGCAAATGAATGACTTGGGATTTTGCTTTATATGTGTAAAAAAGAAAACCTTTGGTATACATGCAGTCCTAAACAGTCAGTCAGTCTGGCTTCCATATGCTTGTGCTGATAGAACCAGAGATATGACTAGCCCAGCAGCAGGTAGGCTGTGTTCAGCTGTCATTGATGCTGATGCTGCCATGTGGGCTGGGTACTATAGCCTGGCCCAGCACAATATGATGTTCTTCCATCCATGACTGTGGGGGTGCTTGCTGGTTCCGATTCCTGCATGAATCAAAGTGTTCTCTCTCTGTGTCTGTGTCTGTGTCTCTCTCTGCCTCTCTCTGTCTCTGTCTCTCTCTGTCTCTCTCTGTGTT
>NW_008472986.1:0-1183 GCF_000622305.1 Nannospalax galili | reverse complement strand
CCTCTGCAAGAGCAGCCAGTGCTCTTAACCATTGAGCATCTCTCCAGCCCCATGATTTAATTTTTCATAGTAGCCTTTGTGAGTTTATCATATGCTTTCACAGATGATGGCACCCAGGTTATCTGTGTACTTTTGTTCAGGTCTTTCTATAGGCCCTCAAGCCTCCCCTCCCCTCCTCTTCTGTCTGACGAGTCTCCCTTCTCTCCTTCTCAGTCCCATGAGCCTCCCCTCCCCTCTTCCTCTGTCCCATGAGCCTCCCCTCCCCTCCTCCTCCTCAGGCCCATGAGCCTCCCATCCCCTTCCCTCCTCCTCTGTCCCATGAGCCTCCCCTCCCCTCCTCCTCCTCAGGCCCATAAGCCTCCCCTCCTCCTCCTCTGTCCCATGAGCCTCCCCTCCTCAGTACATATTTAACTCCACACTTGTTCCCTGTATTGATCCCTTCTCATCATCCCACGAAGGACCCACACTGCCCTGAGAAGAAGCTGCTCCTCCCTCAGGGTGTCAGTCTTAGGCCTTAGCCTTGGTGCCTGAACCCTTATCATTAGGGAACTGAGTTAGGCTTTCAAGGTAGACAATTCACATTTTATTACTTTTAACATTAATAACTTTTGACATTAGACTTACATAATTCAGAATACACAATAGGTTTTATACTGCGGAGTCTTCCATAAATCTGTGGCCTGCTTGTCCTCCCTGGAGGTCTGCTGATGACAGGTTTCCATGTGTCTTCCCATAGAATCTTAGTTAATACAGATATACTGAATATGTTTATAAGCGTGTGTATACACACACACTCTCAGATTTTCACCTTTGAGGTACAAAAGCTACCAAATGCTTCTCCATCAGGAAGAGCTGTTGGCTTCCGTTAGTTCCAAGCCTGTCTCCTCAAGGAATCTGGCCTTCCATAATCGTCACCAAACTGAAAATAGATGCTAACCTGGTGCCGAGTGTGTTCTTTCCTGTTGGAATGAGCAGTAATGCGCCATGGAGCAGAGCCGAGCCATGGCAAATGACCAGCCTTTGGCTGCCTCACTGGAGACTGTCCGCCACAGGGCGCAAGCTGTTGAGCTCTCATCCTGCGGTGGGTGGAGGAGCTGACCTGTGGAGGAAGGAGACCTCACCCAGGCTGGAGTTTGTGCCACAGGAGCAGATGTCTCTGTCTTCCCAGTGAGGGACTTGTTTG
>NW_008472985.1:0-1183 GCF_000622305.1 Nannospalax galili | reverse complement strand
GGACCAGAAGAGGGCCTTGGATCCCCTGGAACTGGATTTAGAGATGGTTATGAACTGCTTGATGCCAGGCCCAAACCCCAGTCCTCTTAAAGAGCAGGAAGCACTTTAAACCAGAGTCATCTCCCCAGTCCCAGCATTTGTTTTTCAGATGTGGTTTGTGATACTTGATTTTCTTTGGTTATGACTCCAGATCCTGAGTTTCTTGACTCAGAACTATAAATGGAAAAAAGGAACTAAAACAGAAAAGAATTCTAGAAAAATGATGGAGAGCAGAGAAGAGAGCTGTTCTAGTTTGACAAAGGACTTTATTCAGTGCAGCCGACTACATGACTTTGGAGTTACCTCATTTTAATGTGCTTTCTCTAAAACACTAGGTGACTAAAAGTTTTTTATGGGACCCACCAAACAAAGGGATCAGCAAACTACAGAGCCAAGATCCCTCCAATTTTTATGTGTATCAGCTGACTCCTGCTGCTCTACAGGGTGAAGTTGAAAAATTAAGGGCAGATAGTATATGATCTTCAAAGCTGAGGATCCATACTTTCTGGCCCTTTGCAGGAAATATGTCCAACCGTGTCTGTACTATTTTCAAATTTGGATGTGTAGGTACCTAAAAATGAAACATAGAAAATATACTGATCACCAAGATCTGAAAGAGAAGTCTTACCCTGTGGTTTAATCAGTAGTGATTCTGGCCTATTACGGGTTGAGAAGTGGTATGGGTATACGTAAATGGAGAGCAGTAGACAGTATGCCACGGTGCTGCACTCGGTCAGCTGTTCCGTGTGTTCCAGGCCAAGCACACTGAGTTTTCTGTCTGTGTGAACCAGTTTAGTCTTTTAAATAAATTATTTCTAACTCAGCATATAGTCCTACTGTTCATCAAATCTTTTTAATACGTGTTATGAAAGAAATATGTTTGATATTATGGTCTGATTGCCCACAAATTCATAGCTAACTGAAACAAAAATTTCAAAAACATTTACTTTGAATGTAATTTAATAACTTTCATTCTCTTTCATTTCAACTAAGAAAAATTTCTGGTTGTTATACATTGAATCTACTTTATAACCCACCCGTGAGTTATTACATGTAGTTTAAGAAACAAAGGTATTGAATAATTTATATAAACAAAACACCATCCTGGAGAATCACCTTGTTTGATCCCCTCTGACCACCCCCC
>NW_008472984.1:0-1183 GCF_000622305.1 Nannospalax galili | reverse complement strand
AATTTTTATTGAATATGTTAATGCTGTAATGAAATGCTTCTTCTAATCATGGGGATATTAAGTAGATAATTTTTTAAAAATTATATTTTGGAGTTTTTTGCATTTTTCATAATTGTTAAGAGTATTATTGTATAGATGCATCAGAATATAGACTATTATTTTGCCTTTATAAAAGCCATTATGTTTATTGCTTAAAATTTGTTAAATGGATTCAAGAATGATGAAAAAATGAAATGCCTGACCTTGAGGATTAGCTGACTTTGTTGCCCCGTGGAAAGCGGTTTCCAACCAAACTGTAAAAGCAGCATTTCTTTGCAGAATTCCTTCCCTCCCTTTTTCCCTTATAAGGTAACTTACTGTGTTAGATAGAGCCAGTTGTCAACTTGACATACCTAGGAAGAGGGAATCTCAATTGAGGAATTACCTCTACCAGATTGACCTATGGACATGTCTGTGAGGCATTTTCTTTCTTTTTTTAAATTGAATTTTTGTGAATTAATACAATATATTGTGATCATATTTATACCCCTCCCCTATCTGTACCCCTCTTATAGCCCTCCATGGATTTCATGTACTCTGTCATATATATTAAGGTCTGTTGAGTCAAGTTTCTGTCCCCAAATGTCCTTGGTGTGCATCCATCTACTGGAGCCTGGTTAACCCAATCTAGTGTCACTCCCTTAAAGAGAACCAACTCTCCCTCTCCCAATAGCCATCAGTTGCCAAAGACTCCTCTGCTAAAGTTCTCTTAATTGGGCTTCTCCCCACTTCCCCACTTCTATGCTGGGATTTTTTCTGGCTTGAGCTTGTATGGATCTTGTGCATGGTATACCATTGCTCTGAGTTTATATGAGTAAGTTCCTGGTTGTCTAGAAAATTCTGTTTCTTTGTGGTCATCCACCACCTCTGGCTCATATAGGCTTTCCAAAACTCCCTCTCTAGAATCATCTCTGAACCTTGGGTGGCAGAGGTTTGATATAGGTGTCCTATTCAGGAATAAATACTGTCTCTTATTGTCTACACTTTGGTCAGTTGTGGCTTTCTGGGTTAATCACCAACTGTTCAATGAGGAAATTTCACTGATAAGAATTGAGAGACCTATTGATATTCTTTCTGCCCCCTGTTCCATCGTTTTCTCTGAGCCTTTGGTGTAGAGGTTGCATTATAGATGTGCCACTTAGGG
>NW_008472983.1:0-1183 GCF_000622305.1 Nannospalax galili | reverse complement strand
TTTTTTTTGAGACAGGGTCTCCATGTAGCTCCAGGTGTAGGCCTTGATCTCACAGAGATCTGCCTGCCTCTGCCTCCCCAGTACTGGTGTTAATGGTGTGTACTACCATGCCCATCAGGCAAATATGATTCTGATAGTACTATGAAAACACGATAGGGTTAGTCAATAATAGGATAAAGTTATAACTAAAAAGGTATTTTAAAGATAATTTAATAATATGGAAGAATATAGTCATGCTTAGTAGGAATAAATATTGACCTATATAGAACAGAAATAATCAAAAATGGGGATATTTAAATATTCAAATGATAAGATTATAACTGATTTTATTTTTCACAATTTTTACAATGTGGAAAAGAATTCAACAAAGTAAGTTGCTCATGTGAATGAGGTAGAGCAAATCACAGCAGTTTTGCCCTAAATCCTTGTATTTGGCTGCTATTGCAGTGTGATGGTATGTGGCCATACTCATACTCATTTCTAACATGCATCACACAAAGTATATGTCCAATAAACACATTTAAGCTGTCAAGAAATGAAGCACTTCCATGTAAAATACCTGCATACAACACACATTCAAATTTGTTTAATCATCACTTTTATTTAGTAGCTTATATTAGATGAATCTCAACCCTGTCAAAATCAAAAACTGTACAGGCTGCTACCCAACAAAACCTCCTAATATAGTTACATTCATCTCAGTGTAAGATGAAAATAAAGATGGAGGCTAATGAAATTGCAAAGGTCACCCTTTCATTTAATGTGCTGAAATGCATGTGAAGTGTCAAGAATTTTGATAAATGCTAAGACAGAAATGAATGATACTTTCCCTCTTGAATACTTTATATTCACACAGAGGAGACAGAAGCAAGCAACTTCAGGGAAAAGTGGCAAAAGCTACAACAAAGAACCTAGAGCACCATGAAATGAGGGAAAGTGTAAGGTCAACAGAAGTCAGCTGCAATTTTGAAAAGAGAATGTGCTAATATGTATACTTGGGAGTAAAGAATGAGCTGACAAAATAGGAGTTCTTAGAGGAAAAGAAGAATTTGAAGAGAAAGGCTTTATCAAATAGAGTAAATGTACCCTCCATCTCTTGGCCATATGGCACTCCAGCAAGCAAGCCTTCATCTCCGGCTTGTAGACATTGACACTAACCAGAAATACCCATGAGGATGGCTCA
>NW_008472982.1:0-1183 GCF_000622305.1 Nannospalax galili | reverse complement strand
TGTGTTGGCCAAACATTGGAGAAAAGTCTGCTTCTCTTAACGTCAAAGACAAGGGTGCTTGTTAACTCGGTTCCCTTTTCTTCGGGGCTTGCGAGGTCCATGAGGCCGTGTTGGTGAGGGGGTGGGCTATCTGAACCTTAACAGTTGTCAGCCACCATGTGGGTGCTGGGAACTGAACCCATGCCCTCTGTAGAGCAGACAGTGCTCTTAACCGCTGAACCATCTCTCCAGCCCCACAAAACTAACTGTTGTGCAGTCCAGATGTGGTGAAGCTAGATTCTAGGCCTTCAACTCCTGAAGTAGCTCATGTCTAAGCCAGGTCTGCCATGACAAAGGAGCACAGTGGAGTGACTTCATAAAACACAGTCACTGTGTAAATTCAGGGGGTCAAAGTCTGAGTGCAAAGTGTCACGGGGCTGACTCCTCCCTCTGTCTCAGCATCATCTACCCTCTGTTTCTGTTGCTGTGTCCAAATGTCCTCTTTCTATAAAGATATGATACTGGATTAGGCCCAGTTTTAACCACCTCACCTTACCTCAATCATCTGCAATGTCCTTTTTTCCAGGTAAGATTGCATTCATAAGTACTGGGGACTAGACTCAGCATCTTTTAAGACACCTGATGTCATCCATAGCAATGCACTGGTCCACGTTGTTGGAAAGAGCTTTGAAATCTCAGGAGCAGGTTATAGACCTTAGAAATGTGAGCCAAAGCCCCAGGAACCAGTTTGATTGACATGACACACCCACAGCATAGAACACCACTGCCCTGCCCTGGATTAGTACCCACTTTGAAAGCTCTTGGTGATGCCAAGCAATGAATTTGGGATTGCTCTAATTTAGAACAAAGAAATATTCTTTCCTCAGACAAGCATCTTACAAGCATTCTAGGATATATCACTATGAAGAAATCTAATTAACACAAAGTATGTGATTAGCATAGGACCAGCCTTTGTCAGGTAAGTCCGTTGAATACCTGTGACCAGAAGACAAATTCCCAACCTTCTAAGTGTCCAGCTGGATGGATTTGGGGGTACAGGGCTGTCTCCTGGTAGTGAGGCTAAGAGGAGCTGCCCCCGCTCTGGTCCATCTTCCCTGTGCCTTCTCCCCTACCCTTGTTGTGCTCCCTGTCCTTCAGGGCCTCCTCGAATAAAGCCCTGGCTTGGTTCTGCTGCTGGATGCCT
>NW_008472981.1:0-1183 GCF_000622305.1 Nannospalax galili | reverse complement strand
CACTGGGCAAACAATGTTGATGCTGCATACACAAGTGTTTCCAAAATCAGACAACTACATGTGTGTAACATTTGATAAAAGGAGCTCTTTTCTAAGGTAAGTGAACCAGTAAGGGAGGCAGTGCTGTGACTGACTGCGAAGTAGAAACACCAACAGAGAAAAAGGCCTGCTTCAGAATCTCCACCTGGAGAGCTCAGTATTTAGGAAACAAATGAGAAAAATTTCTTTTTCCAGAGAAAGGAGGAAAACTACTGGCGATTAAAGGAGAGATTCTGTGTTAAATGTGATATTTTGTGTGCTTCACTCTAAACTACCAGAAGAAAACTTATTCATAATAAATTAAAAACAATGATGTCACAGTCTGGGATTTGGTGCAGAGCAGCTTAATCAAGGGAATCAGCTCCCAGGAGACAAAAGAATATAGGTGTTAACAAACCCAGAAGCACATCCCATCAGGCCTGTGATGTTGGTGGGATTAAATATTGATCAAAGTAATGAAATATTAGAATAAAATAAAACAAAAATATCAGTTTTATGAACAGTTCAAACAACAATAGAGTGGCATATGAGGACCCAAGTCCACTCTCCTTAGGAACTGAAGACTGTCAAGTTTGAATCTTCACCTATCACATCAGAAACATTTTTGAGGTTGTTGGTCATGAATTCATTGGAGTAGTCTGGAAAACATAAGCACAGGAGGACAAATTGGAGAGGTGGATATGCTACATAGGTGATACATATGAAAAGAGTTAATGTGCCCTGGGCATGGTGGCGTAGGCCTTACTCCCAGTACTCCAGAGGAAGAGGCAAGAGAATCTCTGTGATATCCAGGCTAGCCTGGTCTATGTAGCTAGTTTCTGGATGAGAAAAGGTTACAACTTCAAACAATTAGAGAAAAATAGTAAACAGGGTTCAGGCCCTTGGAAGTATTTACCTGAAAAGAAACCATCTCTCATCCTTCTGTGAGTTTCCTTTCCAGGCAATACATAAACAGTCTTCTTTTTCTTCTGAGAAACTTCCTTTCAGTTCACTGAAAATTCACTTCACCTGCCAACATAACAGGAGGAAGACGCACAACAGAAAATAAAACAGGCCATTCTATTGTCAGCCGTCACAGTAGATATGCAGGCAGGAAACTCAATATGAGAACCCAATAGAAGTTTCTGCTTTCCTGCATTCAAGC
>NW_008472980.1:0-1181 GCF_000622305.1 Nannospalax galili | reverse complement strand
ATTTGCTAGAGAAAAGTCCATGGCAAAAAGATGACTGTTGAATTCAGCAACAGCTTGAATGGAATTGAAGAAAGAAAGAAAAAAGAATTGCAAAAGAAACGGAGAGGGTGAGGGGGTGAAGAGGGTTGTGCTCTGTTCAAAGGGTGCTGAAACACCCGTGCCTCCCAGACCAGAGATTTAACAGTAAGACCCAGCTCAGCCTCCAGAGAGTGAGACTGAAGGACTCCAAGGTAAAGGTCAGTCTGGGCTACAAAATAAATTCAAGGCCAGCCTGGGCAGCTCAGTGAGACTCTGACTCAAAAACAAAAGAAAACCAAAAGAAAATCCACCAAGAAACAAACAAACGGGCTGGAGAGATTAGCTAAGTGATTAAGAGCACTGGCTGATCGATCTTGCAGAGGACCTGGGTTTGATTCCCAGCACTCATATGACAGGTAACAGCCATCTGTAACTCCAGTTCCAGGGGATCCTTCTGATCTCTGTGGGCATTGTATGACATAGTCACACTTACATGCATGTAAGCAATATACTCATGCACATAAAATAAAAATAATAAATACAATATTAAAAAGACAAACATAACATAAAAAGAGCTTGGGCATGAAGAAAAATGAAGTTGTGTTTGCAGGAAAATGGGTACAAGTGGGGATAATTCTATTAAGTGAGTTAAGCCAGTGTAAGAAAGACAAATATTGATGTTTTGTTTTGTTTGTGGCTCCCAGATTTGATAATAGTTACATAAAATCATGCATGCAAGGCTGGAGAGATGGCTCAGTGGTTAAGAGCACTGGCTGCTCTTAGAGGGGACCTGGGTTGGTTTCACAGCACCCACATGATGGCTATTGACTGTTCACAACTCTAGTTCCAGGGATCCAATGCCCTCACCTGGCTTCTGTGGGTATTGCACACACAGGTGTACTTACTTGCATGCAGGCAACACACATAAACATAAAATAATTTTAAAGTACAGCAATTTAAAAAAATCATGTGCATATACATATATATATGTAATAAATGTAGAAAAAAGCTTTGTAGGGGAACAAAGGGAATATATAGATGAATAAGATTATGTGGAATGTTCTGTATGATATACACAGAAAAAATCAACAAATTAAAAAAAGACATATTTCAGGAGAAAGCATAAAAATTTACTTCATGTTAAATAGTAGAGGTGATAAACA
>NW_008472979.1:0-1183 GCF_000622305.1 Nannospalax galili | reverse complement strand
AGGGTGCTTGCTGGTCAGACTCTTAGCTTTGAACACACCCTGAGACATTAGCCTTCAGGGACCACCATGCCAGGAGGAGCCCAGATGGTCCCATGGCATGAGAATGAGCCACCAACACAGCCAGGCTTCTGGCCTGCAGTAACTAGATGGCTAAAAGGCCTGAGCATGCCCCCTAGAGTCCCGCCAAGCAGACGACTGAGACTCAGCCCTGGTTAGTATCACCTTGAACTGACAAGAGACCTGAGGCAGAGCCACACAGCTCCCCAGACTGGGCTCCTGCCTCACAGAATTGATTGTGCAGATCTAAGCGTCTTATGCTTCAGCTTGACCTGTCATATACTCTGACACAGCCCGCCTTTCCTAAGAGTCTGGTAGGGGCTGCACTGGTGACATTCAGGTCTGGTATGGGACACCTGGTCGGTGCAAAAACATTTCACAGCTCCTTCCTCAATCTGAAGGAACAGCTTGCCAAAGCTCTGTCCTTCATATTCTAAATGTGGCCCCACTTCGCTGCTTCCTCCCTTCCAGCAGAGTCCGATGGGCTTGGGCTTTGCTGGGTTGGTACCTACTGTGTCCCTCATTACAGTCAGACAGGCTGGAGGGGGTGGGAAAGGCTAGACCCATCAAGGCTGTTCTTTCTCCTGCTGCTTGAGAGGAAGTACGGGCAGAAACCTGTGACTAAGTGCTGGTAATTGGTGCGGGGGCTGCAGGGCTGTCAGACAAACTCCACTCCATCCAGGCAGCCGCACAAGAGCTGCGAGTGAAGCTGTTGCCTTGGCCAGTGGCCTCTTGTCTGTGCTGCTGGTGACCACCCCCCACAGCGGGCAAGCAGACCCTCCCCTGAGGGTGTGTCCTCCCCTCCTGTCCCTCTGTTTTCTCCTCTTTTCTCCCCTCCTCCTCTCCCCTTCTATCAGCAGCCTGCACCCTTTGGAGTATTCCTCCCTTCTCTGCTCTCCCTGAGCTTGGCTTAAACATCACTGTTGAATTCTCACAACAGCCCCATGTGATGGCCGGCTGTAAGTGCATTTCATGGAAGGGGTTGCTGAGCTCAGGGAAATGAAGCCATTTGCCCAGGATGCATAGCCCAGTCTTGAGCAGGGCCTTGCACTCTGACTCCCAGACTGCAAAGCACGGAGCCTGTGATCCTTGGCTATGTGTGCGTGCATGCATGTTTAGGCATGTG
>NW_008472978.1:0-1183 GCF_000622305.1 Nannospalax galili | reverse complement strand
GCCCCCTTCCACGTTAATTCTAAAGCAAACAAAATCTCAGTCTAGTGATTAATGATGAAAATAAACTTCATACTGAAAGGTCTCAGAATGGAGGTTCAAGAGAGACACTGAGATGGATTGTTGAAGACATAGAGTTTATTAGAAGAGTTATTAATGTCATGGACAAACAGACCCACAACAGCATGGCGGGGTGTACCAGAGATAGACAGCATGCTGTGGGTTCTGAGGAGAGGAAATCAGAGCCCAGGTGGCAGAAGTGGGGTCTCTTCTTATACCCTTCTGAGGATGGGGAAGTTTTCATAGCACAAGCCTGTAGCCAGTCTCTCTGTTTCCCAGGAAGGAGGCAAGAAAGGGGTGGAATGCAGGATGTGTGACCACCAATACCCCCTTTGATATAAACTCACTTCCCCAGGTGAGAGGTACGAGATCCTGGCCTGGGAAGTCTGTTGGCTAGGGACTCACACAGTGTAGGCGCCTGTTGGTATCTGTCAAAGGGGAAGAGCTGCTGCAGGTATTACGATTTGAGCAGTAGCTGGGTGCTCACATTACATTTTTACACCTACATCTAAGGAACAATCAAATTTAGGCATTGTTTTCTTTTAAATTAATCAATTTTTAAATTGATAACAATTATTTACATATTAATAGTGTATAACATGTTTTAGAATACATGTATATTATAGAATAGCTAAATGCAACTAATAAACATCAGTTCATGTATTTATTTTTGGTGGCAAGAACACTTTGCATCTACTCTCTTATCAATTATACAGAATAGAGTTATTAACTACAGTCACCATGTTGTAACAAAAATTAAACTATTTTAGTTATTTCTAACTAAAATAACTTTTCTTTATTTAGTTCTGAGTCTTTAGTCCAGGGTCTTTTGCATATTATTATGCAAAATAATTATATTGCATATAATTATGGAAAAATAATAGCTCCACTACTGAGCTATTAATTAATATGTCTCTGGTCCTAAAATTTTGTGTCCTGTGATTAAGAGCTCCCCACCACCATCCTTTGTCTCCTACCCTTAGAATCATTCAACTCTCTGCTTCTATGGTGTTTTAATTCTTCACCCCCGCCCCCAACACATACAATGAGAAGTTACTGCGTTCCATATCAAATCTATTGAATCACATTCTGAGGCCTGAAAGTCTACAGTGTGTGTGTGTGTGTG
>NW_008472977.1:0-1177 GCF_000622305.1 Nannospalax galili | reverse complement strand
ACACACACACACACACACACACACACACACACACACACGTCCATCCTTCTCCATTCTTCTCCAGCCCTCCACTTTCATCTGTCATCAGACACCTCAGCCTTCCCCACACACTGATACTTGACATATGCTTACCGGCCATAGTAAAAAGCCAGTAGCCTATGCTATCAAACTTTTGTAGACTCAGGTTTATAGTCCAGGCATCAGGAAATAATAGCACATTTTCTTAGATACTTTGTTCGTAATTGGGGCTTATAGCTTCTTATTGTCAGAGTTTACTGGGAAAAAAAATTCTATCTTGAAAGAGCCAAATATAAATATAACCATAATTCCTGTATATATATAGACACATTTAAAGTAAGGCTCTTTTTATTTTTTGGTGTTTTGGAGACAGGGTCTTCCTCCCTGTAGCCCCAGCTAGGCTGGAACTCACTACATAGACCAGGCTGACCTTGAACTCACAGAAATCTGCTGCCTCTGCCTACGCTAGGATTTAAAGGTGTGTGCCACCACACCCAGCCTAAAGTAAGACTCTTAAAATGTATAGGTACTTGAGGACATTTTCTTCTAAGTTATTATTAAACAATACCTAATTTAACCCATTTTACCCAGACAGCATTTAACGTGTTCTAGCTATCCGGAGTCTTCCTGTATCAGATTCACACTAATCCAGCCCACATTCCAGCTTGCTCCGGCCTAATCAAGGACATAAGGTAGACTTTGCTTCCCTGACGGGGAGAGTCTCCTTTGGGATCTATACCCACGGACACTGCAGCCTTCCTGTCGGTGCTGAACTAAAAGCTGGGGGTGAACTGACTCAGTGCCGTCCTTCCGTCCCTGCATGTCTAGCTGGGTCTCAGAGCTTGGCCACACTCCTGAATGTTCTATCCATTTGCACCCAATTTCATCCAACTTTTAGAAACTCGATTCTGGCCACACTTCCCAGATAGTCTGAGGCTAAGACTCTTGAGTCCTGGTGCTCCACACCTGAGTTTTCCCTTAACCCCTGGTTGAGAGATGGGATCTTTTGGTCTCATCAAAGACATTAGCTGTAGTAGGTACTTTTCATAGCTGTGACCAAATACCTGACATAGACAGCTTAGGAGAAGGACTTGTTTTGGCTGAAGGATTCAAGGAGTCCACTCCATCATGGCTGAGAGCATAGCCAAGTACCAACGAT
>NW_008472976.1:0-1183 GCF_000622305.1 Nannospalax galili | reverse complement strand
CTGTTGCTATGCAGGGATCTCTAGAAAATTTGTGATGCTGAAAAGACATTTCCTCAAGTGTGGAAGGGCTGGGGACTGCTGAGGTTCAGGCAGACGATGGGGCAGCCCCCAGCTGCCGTTTGAAGAACGGAGAAGACTGCCTCTATTATCTGAATACTCCTCCCATAAGGAAAAGGAGTGCAGTTACCCTGTCATTCCCTTCGCTGATGCCGGCGCATGTCTACCCTGCCAGTGGTGGGATGCTGTGATTGACAGCTCAACCAGACCCCATGGAGGCCAGGGCCAGATCAATGAACCGTAGCACATTGCACAACCCACACTTGACACCCGTGGCAACAGTGAGGAGAGCCAGGCTGGGCAGAGGAATGAGCACAAGTTTGGGCTCCCTTCATTGCATGTATGTACCTTGATCCTAGGCTCTCTTCTGTGAAGTGGTCTCATGAGGACTAGCGAGTGAACCACAGAGACGGGGCTCCTGGGACCACAGAGCACAGTCAGATAGTATTAAATGAAGTGTGGCACATGCCTCCCATGTAGCACTTAGCAGGCACCAATGGACAATGATTTTCCTCCTTGTTAGAGTTACAGGAACTAAAAGCTCCTTGAAGAAGTGCGCCCTCATGCTCCTTCAGTTCCAATAACTTGAGCATGAGGAGTAAGTCCTCCTTCCCGCGTGCTGAAGGAGGCCGGTTTCTCTGAGACATCCTGGGAACGCTTCTGGAGTGGGAAGCTGACTTGATGTTCCACAAAAGTCTACCCTAACTCTGAAGGAGAGAACACTTCCAGCGACATCCAGCCCACCTTGGGCCATGGCAGCCGGCCTGGCATCCTTTCCACCTGCTCTTCTTTCTTTGCAGTCCACCTGATCCCAGTGTCCACCACAAAGAATGGAGTGAGCAGTAAGAGTCGAAAGAGAATCATGCCTGACCCGGCAACAGAGTCCCCTGTGACGGACCCCATTTACGAAGCTCTTCTGTATTGCAACATTCCGAGTGTGGCTGAGCGCAGCATGGAAGGTAGGCCCAGTAGACAGCCCATCTTGGCCTCCATAGCCTGGGGCTCAGTGCCCAGGTAGAGGTATCCTGGGGACTAGTTCTCTAAGCAGTATCATGTGATGGCAAGAGGCTAGCCTGGGCTCAAATCCTGCAGCTGCCAATAGCCTATGCCCTGGGTCTTATGTGGT
>NW_008472975.1:0-1183 GCF_000622305.1 Nannospalax galili | reverse complement strand
AAGGTCAGGAGCATGCCCTGACCTAATCAGCTGTGGCCAGAAGGCCAGTCACTGAAAGCACATACTGACAGATGGGCCCAGCCTTGGGTGAGGGCTTGGGGAGGAACTCAAAGGATACCTGGGCACGGGCAATAGTGGCAATGCTGTCCCTACATGGAGGGAATACAGATGCTTCTCAGCACTCTAGTACCAGGTCATTTATCATATCTGTTTCTAATACCAAGAGCAGTCCCCATTTGGCAACAGTTGCCTTTGAAACAATGTGCTTGCCCTGCAAATAACGTGGCTCTGAAGTTCCAACTGTGCTATTTATTGATGTGGTAACGGTGTGTTCAGTGCTGAAAACAACTGCCAAGTTCATGGCTGCACTTCCATTCCAAGGGCTGACTATTGATCTCAGCAAGGCCAACGTGCTTGATCCAGAAAGTTTCTACACAGATATGCTGTCATTCAGTCTCACTGGGGTTAAATGGAAGCTATGTCCTCTTCCCATCTTTTCACTTGGTTCCAAGGGGAAATGGCAATCATTTGACTTTTAGAATGTTACAACTTGCAGAAACCAGTCGGGTAACACGAACACAGTCTTGAGAGGTAGCCTGTCTGGAACTCAAACACACTTGAGAAATATGGAGTTTTCACTATTACCTGATAGTCTGAAGTGAAGGCAGTAAGTGTGATGCCTTATAATTAGAACAAGAGCGTATGCAGCTGAGTTTATTTGAAATGCAAACCGAGGTTAAGCCATGGATTTTTCTCTCTGTTCATTGCACATTACCCCCTACCCTTGATCTTTGTATGAAACATCTGCTTAAATGCTATTCCCATTCGTTCCCAAGAAAGGAGAGGAGGAAGGTGTCTGGTTGCTAGTGCTCCACTCCTTAAGCAGAGAACTACACTGTCTCTCTGTCAGATGGTGGTAGATCTGACCTAAAGCCCACTCCTGTTAAACAGTACCTATGATGGTTGTAGTGGTTTGACTAAGTTTTCTCCACAAGTTCATGTATATGAACACTTGATCCCCCAGTTTGGGGCACTATCTGGGGAGGTTATAGAACTTTTAGGAGGTGTAGACTTGCTGGAGGAAGCATGTCCTAGAATCAGACTTTTAGGGTTTATAGCTTTGCCCTGCTTCCTGACTACCACCACCACCCACCCACCCACCCCCAATCCCTGCTTTCTGTGT
>NW_008472974.1:0-1183 GCF_000622305.1 Nannospalax galili | reverse complement strand
TTTCTTGTGTCACCACAATGCTCAGTGTACCATAACAATGCACCAGTGGGTCATCACAACGCTCCAAATGTGTCATCGCAATGCTCCTAAATGACATAACAGTGCCCAGATGCCATTACAGTGCTCCAAAGTGTCATACAATGTTCAATGTACCATCACAGTGCCCTAATTAGTGATTACAGTGCTCCAATATGTCGTCACAGTGCTCGAATGTGATGTCACAATGCTCAGTGAGACTTCACATTGCTCCATTGTGTCATAACAATGCTCAATGAGCCATCACAATCCCCAATGTGCACACAAAATACCCCAAAATGCTATCACAATGCCCCAATATGCCATCACAGTTCTCCAGTATGTCTTCAAAATACCTCACTGTGACATCACAATGCTCCAAAATGTCTTCACTATTCTCCATTGTGCCATCACAATGCAAAGTGTGCCATCACAATGCACCAATATGTCATCACAATGCTCCAATGTGTCAATACCATCCTCAATGGTACTCAATGCTCAATGTACATTCACAAGGCCCCATGTGCCATTACGATGTTCATTGTGACATCACGATGCACCAATTTGTCATCACACTGCTCCAATGTGCTATTACCATGTTTCATGTGTCAACGCCATGCTGCGTGTGCCATAACAATGCACCAATGTGTCATCACAATGCTCCATTGCGTCTTAACCATACTCAGTGTTCCATCACAATGCTCAATGTGCCCTCACAATGCCCCAGTGTGTCATAACAATTTTCAGTGTTCATTCAAAATACACTAACGTGTGATCACTATGTTTGAATCTGTCATCACAATGCTTAAATGAGACTTTACAAAGCTCAGTGTGCCATCACAATGCCCCAGTGTTTTATGACAATATTCAATGTGCCACCACAATGCTCAATGTGCCCTGACAATGCCCCAGTGTGCCATCACAATGCCCCAATGTGCCATTACGATGTTTCAATATTACTACACAATGTTCAATTGTGCCATGACAATGCACCAATGTGTTATCACAATGCTCCACTGTGTCATCACCATGCTCAATGTACCAATACAGCGTTCAATGTGCCCTCACATTGCCCCAATATGTCATCACTATAGTGAGTGTTCCATCACAATGCCCCAATGTGCCATCACAATGCACCAATGTGTCATCACAATGCTACATTCTGTCA
>NW_008472973.1:0-1163 GCF_000622305.1 Nannospalax galili | reverse complement strand
TGTGTGTGTGTGTGTGTGTGTGTGTGTGTGTGTGGTGTGTTTAGAGAAATTCTAATATAAAACTGTCAAGTGGTCTAGCAATCACTATTTCTGTATATATCTGAAGGAAATGTAGTCAGTAACTTTAAAAGCATATACACTCACTTATTCGTTGCCATTGGACACTCCAAAGACAAGGTATTTAAGCAAACTGAATGTTCATTGAGAGATGCAGAGATAAACCAGTGATATTGTTGAAAATCCTGCCATTCCCAACAATATGAGTAAATGTGAGGATGTTACGCTTCACGAAATAAACCAGACAAGAAACACGGGTACTGAATGACCTCAGCAATATGTAGGAACTGAAGGCAGTAAACTAGGAGGAGACAGCAGGACAGTGTCTCTGTGGCTCAAGAGCTGAGAGAAATGGGGAAATACTTCTCAAAACATACAAACCCTGGCTGATTTAGTAAACAGGATCTGTTTTCTTGCCAATATGGTGAGACACTATGGGAATGTGCTTCTTCAGTCAAGGTTCTATTTGGAGCTACAGATGGCTGACACCTTGGTTTAAGTTTTATGTAGCTCTGACTATAGGTCACAGGTAAAGTTAGGTTCCTATCCAAGGAAAAATATAAAGATTTATTTATTTATTTATTTGTTTATTTAATTATTTTTGCTGACGTTTTGTGTTGTTTTGATTTTTAAACCTCTAAATGTGTGATACCTTGTTAAGCTAGATGGTATTTGGAATCTAACTGGAATATAAAATTCAAATGTTTCCATTTATCCCTGGAATTCTATGTACCTAAATTCAGCAAAGGCAGAATTACAGACGGTTTAGCATGCTCTCATTCCTATAGGTAGTGTTCCATCACATGCAAGATAAGAAGGTGAAACTTGAACAAGTTAACATCTTGGATGTTTTCATTTAAATTATAGCAGTATACAACGTAAGGAAGCAACTCAATGATGAGGGCAATTGCTATGCAAAAATGAGAACCTGATTTTAGGTCTCACACACCCATATAAAAACTGATCATGGCTTTATGCTTCTGTATCCCCAATGCTGGTGGGCCTAGACAGGAAGATCCTGGGAACTTGCTGCTAAGCCAGCCTAGTCATAGTGGTAAACTACAGCTTCAGTGAGAGATCCTGTCTCAAAGGCCTAAGGTAAAGAG
>NW_008472972.1:0-1183 GCF_000622305.1 Nannospalax galili | reverse complement strand
TCTAGCTCTTGAGGTTATGATTCAACACTGCTACTGACCAGGTAACAGACATTATTAGTTGCTTTAGAGTTATTGATTTAATCTTCATAGTATCATTGTGAATTAGATGTTAGTATTATCCTCATCTTATAGATAAGGAGAATGAGGCACAAAATGAATAAGTAAATTGTCCCAAAATAACACACCAAATTCAGATTTCATAGCTGTGGAGCTTGCAGTTAAATGTTTTATAGTTATTCCTAATTGTTATTCGTATGGTTCCTTAGGTTGATGCATTTTTCTCTCTTAACATAGTTTTTTGATGTTATAAAACATGTAAAGGAAGTGTTCCTGAAAATGAAAATTGTACTGAAGATGCAACAAAGGGGAATATAGAATTCTAGCCCAGGCTGGTGACAGAGAAAGTGATGATAGAGATGGATGGGGATAAGGTAGTGTTGGTGAGAGCCTCAAACTATGGTTCCTCATGTGATGTTATTTTGGCCTGTATCCTTACTTACCTATAGCATCAAAGTGGATTTATTCTGGTGCCAGAGAATGCCAGAATGAGGCTGCTGTGAGTGTGTACCCTTCCCATTCACCTGGGATCAGGTTCTTAACAGAGATTAAAAAGCATCTGTGAGTTCAGATAGGTCTGGTGAGGCCTTCCCTAAATGGCAAAGCTGAACATATGATAGAAATAAGCTAATTCTGCAACAAGCCTGCCTGAGTGCAATTATTTATGCTTCTTTATAACAGGAAAATAAAGTGGAAAAATAAAATGGTATTTTAATAATCCACATAGCTTAATTATGATCCAGTTATCTGATGTAAGTAATTTCAGGGCCCTTTAATATTATAAGTCCCTGGTGTGAAATAGCTAACTAGCAAGATATGACAGGTGGTTGGTACTTGAGCCTCCCCATCTTGTACTAGCACTTACCATGATAAGTTAAGAAACCTGTCCTTCCATGTGAGAAACTCCCCAGGTGGCTCTCAAGGGAAACACAGGCAAATGATGACATCTTCAGGATGGCAAGGTTGGCAGAGCTCTGACTGATGCACAGGACTTGAAACAACCAACTACTTTATGATTGGATTTAAAACCTACTCCACAGGAGAAAACTCAGGTCTGGGACTGTAAATCTGGCCAAGAGCCCATGGCTGAGGAGCTCATGGGTGGGGGTGGGTGGTGGGTGGGTGG
>NW_008472971.1:0-1182 GCF_000622305.1 Nannospalax galili | reverse complement strand
CTTCTTCTACCCAAAGCACTTGCTTGCTCAAAGGCAAAGCCTGGCTCCCTGTTGAGCATCTGCCTTCAACATGCCCAAACCTTTCTTTTCTCCCACCTTCCTCCCTGCAGCCTGGCCCCACTGAGAGCCTCACGTAAACTGAATGTCGGTTTGAAAAATAGGATTCCATTAAAAGATTATTGTCTGCCTCCTTACTCAGGCCATGAGATGGAGTCTGCCCTTACTTGATTTGGTTCAGGGCCACTTTCTAACGAAGGGAGGAGGGAGTATCCATTTATCACTGAGAGTGAGACAGTCAGAAAGCTGGTTTCATCTGGGGCTTTGTGTATAACTTGGCAATGTGTTCTGAAACATTTCCACAGGCAGGCGGTCAGCAGGGGTGATGTCTACTCTAAGCACATCACCTGTGCCAGAATCCAGCAACACCTGGCCTAAAGCAAATTCATGTTGCAAAAATGAGGCCGGAGGAGTACAAGGTAAATTAGGAGGTAATTATGTACCGTACATAAGATGTGTGGCTATAAGGATTCCTGTAAGGAGGCCTCCCTGGTGAATTTTAAATAAAGTTCTGTCCTCTCACCCCAGGGTGTGGTAAGGACTCAGTAAGATGACCATGTTCCCACTAGATGCATTTTGGGCATGGGTTTCCTCTTTAAACTGCTGATCTTGTTCTGTCTGTATGACTTAAGCCTCTTTCAGGCCTTTTAGAGAAATGAATTCATACAATATGTGACCTTCTGTGTTTGGTTTCTTTGCTTAGCATAACATTTTCAAGGTTCACCCACATATCAGAACTCCACTCCTTTGTATAGCTGAATAATCATATTTCATTATGTGTCAAGGACTTTCATTTGTTCATTGGTTTATTAACACTTCGACTGCTTCCCGTTTTGAGCTGTCATGCATAAGGATTCTATGAATATCTGCACACACATTTCGTTGTGTGGAAATAAGTGTTTGCATTTCTTTTGGATATATACCTAGGAGTAGAATTGCTGAGTCATAGGGTAATTCTGTGTTTAATTAAAAAATATTTTATTTATTTCATTATTTTATGTGTATGAGTGTATTGCCAGCATGTGTGTAAGTGCACCCGTGTTGTACAATGCCCTCAGAGTTCAGAAGGGGGTTTTGGATTCCCCTGGAACTGGAGTTATAGACAGTTGTTAGCTGCCATGTGGG
>NW_008472970.1:0-1183 GCF_000622305.1 Nannospalax galili | reverse complement strand
CTCTACTGAGGGCAGGTTCAAAACTTTCAGTACCTGCAGCTCGCACATCTCTGCTGTTGCTGTCTTTTTTGGTTCTCTGACATTCATGTACCTGCATCCATCCTCAGTCAGCTCCATGGACCAAGGAAAAATGTCATCTGTGTTTTACACCATTGCTGTGCCCATGCTCAACCCGCTGATCTACAGCCTGAGAAACAAGGATGTCAAAATTTCCCTGAATAAGTTTCTTGAAAAAATATGTGCCCTGTGAAAAGGATTATTTTTTACAAACAAAATTGTCACCTAATAAGAATATAGTAGGCAAAGCATGCTGAGTGATGAAACTTGGTTTCTCTTATAGCATTTACTATTTCACATCTAATTTTATTAATCTGGATCTTCTCACACATGCTATTGTTTTATTTTATTAACAGTTTTTCAGACTTGTCTTTTTCAAAAATCAACAATTAATTTGATTGAGTCTACGTATTCTTCTTTTTTCCTCCATCTCACCAAGTTCTACCTTGACTTTTATAATTGCTTGGCATCTACTGCTTTTTTGTTTAGCTTGTTCTCATTTTATAAGACCTTGAGGCGTGTTCTGCTTTATTTATTTAATATCTTTATGAATAGTCAATCATTCAGAGTTATACAATTTTATAGTCATAAGATTTCTTTTATATAACTGACTGAGTTATATCCCAATGCTCCCTCTACACAGTTTTCATTTTCAGTTGATTTTAGAACATTCCTGTGTGATGTCTTCAGTAGACCAACTTACATTCAAGAATATGTTGCTCAGTTGCCATGTATCTGTACAATTTCTCTTGGTATTAGTTTCTAGTTTTCTTCTACAAATATTTGTATGTACATTCAGTTATATTAGCTAATATTTGTTTACCACCCAGAATATAATATGGTTTAGAGATGTTTTAATGGGATACTGAGAGGAATGTTACGTTGTACATATTGGATTGAATATTCTGTAGATATTTGGGCAGTCACTACATTTGAACAGTGGGGAATGTTTAATTGCAGTTTTTGAAATATTTTACATATTATTTTTATTTTATGTGTATGAATGTATTTCCTGCATGTACCTAAGTTCACCCATGTCATAAAATGCCCCTGAAGGTCAGATGAGAATGTCAGATTAGCCTAGAACTGGAGTTATGGATGGTTGTCAGCCACCATGTAGATGCTG
>NW_008472969.1:0-1182 GCF_000622305.1 Nannospalax galili | reverse complement strand
TGGGGGCTTTCTTATAAAAACCTCAAGGTCTCTTCCCTGGGTTGCAGATGCCAGGTTCCACAGCAGCCTCTGCCCCTCACTGTGATTTCTAGTAAAGATTCGTATTCCTTGTCTGTTGCAGGTCTGGTTCTGGTTCTTATTTCTTAATTTCAAACTCCTTCCTTTTTCTGCTCTCCTAAATCTAATAAGCGTGGTCCAGGTAACTGGCTTGAGGGTGCCTGTCTGTCCCTCTCCATGCACAGTCATGGATAGGGTTTCATGTCCAAAGAGACTCCTGTCTCAGACTCTACACGGTCCTCGATGCACATAATATGAACTCAGCAGACTTGACCAAGATTAGGGAGCTCTGGCCAACTCTGCAGGGTTTTGAAGTTGTCTTAATCTTTCTTCTGCCTTCCCCCAGGTCACAAATCCATTGCCGCTGGCCAGAAGCGCTTTGAACCAACAGGTTTCCAAAGTGTGCTTTCTGGGTTGTATAGCCCCATGGTGTTCTCAGCCTTGGGGGCCAATGTCACCGATGTACACCTCTTCTGTCTGCTTGCCTGTGACCGCGACTCTTGCTGTGATGGTTTTATCCTCACACAGATCAAAGCAGGTAAGGAGAATTGGAGGGCTGGGCCTAAATGGAGACGCAGAACATGTGGAGACTCAGAAGCCACAGTGTGGAGCCTCACATCGGGGAGTTGCAAGCATGGGGCCACCATGCCCAAATCAAAGGTGGCATTCACACACAGAGCCAGGGACAACCCTTCGCACCTCCCCCACGTCACAGGCTGTGTGACCACTTTGCATTGTCACGCTGGTCTGTTCTTTACTACTAGCTTCAATTTTATAAACAGAAAAATGGAAGTACCAGGAATTGAAATCATTTTCTCAGGGTCATAGAATTTTCGAGGGGACAGGGCAGGGATTTGATCCAAGGTATATATTTATTTTAATTGTTGTTGGGTTTTTGTTGGTTTCTTTTTGACATGGTCTCCCTAGTCCTAGCCCACCTGGAAATCACTATGTGGACCAGGGTGGCCTTGATCTCTCAGCGATCTGCCTGCCTCTGCCCCCTGAGGGTTGGGATTAAAGATGTGGACCACTACACCCAGAATGACCAGAGGTGTCCTAGTTTGCTCTTCATCACTGTGAGAAAACACTCTGACCACTACCAACTTGGGGAGGAAAGGGTTTATT
>NW_008472968.1:0-1182 GCF_000622305.1 Nannospalax galili | reverse complement strand
ACAATATTGTGACTATACATACATTTGTATGTGGAACATTGTTCACATGATTTTTAGGTAACCTTCTTTAGTTGTTGTTTTTTAAGTTTCTTTAAGTGGAGTAGAAAGAATTGATATGGAGCCCAATACACATCATTCTTAGGGCTTGAAAAATATTAATCTTTATCTGCCTTACATATACAAATCAAATAATTACCCCAAAGAGCTAGCTGAACACATATGCATGCAGAATATTATATACATATATACACACAAATATGTACATCAGAAATTTTCAGGGGTGAGAATAAATAGTTAAAACACATTCATTAAGGTTTCTCTTTGTCTCTAAAGGTTAATTATTAATAAATTCCAGGGAGAAGAACTCTAATTGATTGTGTTTGCATATTTAAGGGAATAGCTAAAGGCATGTATCAGGCATGTAAGTAAAGAGCAACTTGATTTCGCTATGGATATTTTTGCTATTATCTATCATGAAATTATTAGAAATTGTCCCAAAGTTTAATATACACGATGAATTAGGGTTTGTGAAGGGTTCTTTCCTCTGTCATTTACTTCCTGCACTTAACTTTGCAGCAGGCTTGAAGAATGACGTAGCTCTGACTGGAGTCTTTGCAGTGTCTTCTCATGCGTTTTGGAAGAAGTTTTCAAATTTAAAGGGATAGAAACAACGTTACCAAATATAAAGAGACTGGCTTTTACAAGACCTTCACTGTTGCTACTAGTATTTTATAAAATGAAAAGAAAGAAGAGGTATTATCTGGACAAGCAAGTAATACACAGTTACTTACACATATAGCTGCCCTTTTTCCTATTCATATCTGGAGCATTGTCACTGGCAAAGTGAAAGGTGTCAGTGACTGCCACCCCACCTTCTAGCTCCTAAGACTTCAGTGGAAAGTGACTTTCACAAGCATTCCATCAGCCGAAGCCAGCCACATGGCCTCGTGTACATCCACTATGGCAGGGTGAATTCTTCTTCCACATGGAGAAACCCTGAAGAGAAGCCCAGAGCTTTAAATTATATCTCTGTGTAATGTAGTTTTCCCGAGTTTTCCTTCCTTATGCATTGTGACTGTTCTCTCAGAAATTTGGTACTGATGAAGCAATATTTCTCATACAATCAGTCAAGTGGTCATCTTAAATAATGTAAGCATTAATTTATTAAATAAATTCACTCTT
>NW_008472967.1:0-1182 GCF_000622305.1 Nannospalax galili | reverse complement strand
TGGAACTGGAGTTACAGAAGGTTGTTAGCTACCATGTGGGTGCTGGGAATCGAACCCAGGTCCACTTACAGTGTGACCTTAACTGCTGAGTCATCTCTCCAGCCCGGGGTACTATAATTCCTATTACAGAACTCATCTGGAGGTGGTGTGGTAGCACTAAGCAAACTTTCCCTCTTCCTTATTTTATTCCATTCAGGATTAGTGTGATGATTAATATACATTGTCAACCTGACTGGATTTAGAATCACCTAGAAGACACCCCTCTGGGCGTGTCTGTGAGGGAGTTTCCAGGTTAGTTTTACTGAATGAGGGTGAGACCATCCTTTTGGCTGAGGCTCTGGACTGAACAAAAAGAGAAAAGGAGAACCAGAGACAGCAAGTTGAGTCCCAGCGTGGCATTCATCTCTCTCTGCTTCCTAACTGCAGATGCAATGGGACCAGCCTCCTCGTGTTCCCCGTGACTTCCTCACATGATGTACTGCAACCTCAAACTGTGAGGTTAAAGTTGAGTTTGCTGGGTGTCTGGCCATACCTACTGCAAGTAGTTGGCTTTGATCACGTTTATGTGTTGCTTCTATAAAGAGCCCCGTGCGCCGGGCCTGGGAACAGCGGCCGCCGCACATCCGGACAGTGCACTTTCCAGGAAAGCTCAGCTGCCGGTGCTTTTCCCACTAGCTGGGCCTGGCCCCTGAGCCTCAGAATGGCCGTCTCCAAAACTCCCTTCCCTGGACAGTACCGAGGAAGGTCACCATCTGTGCCGCTCATGGGGCTCATCAACAGGCTGATGCAAGGCTCTTCCATTGTTCCCTCACCTAAAGCTTCAGTTAAAGAAAAACGGAACAGTCCCCACTGCTCCGGCTCTGCACAGCCCGCCCAACTCCTGCGAGCTTTACAGCTGTGCGACATCACAGGATTGCCCCAGGCACTGGAGCCTACCCTGGAGAGCTGAGAAAGCCTGGAAACTCACCCAGCCTCTAGCCAAAAGCTGACCAGCGTGTACAACAACCAAGTATCTTCGCCTTGGGTGACACAAACTCAGAGATTTCACCCCTGCTCCACACAAGCCTCCTTCCAGAGCACAGAGGGCAGGGACAGCATCTGTGAGCACACACTCACTCAGCCCTGCACAAAGGCTCCCTGCTGCTGCTCTACCGGCACACTTCTCAAGTCAACAGTTTGCTC
>NW_008472966.1:0-1180 GCF_000622305.1 Nannospalax galili | reverse complement strand
AGTGCACCCATGTTGTGCAATGCCTGCAGAGATCAGAAGAGGGCATTGGATCCCATAGAAATGGAGTTATGGATGGTTGTTAGTCACCACGTGGTACTGGAAATTGAACGTGGGTCCTCTGTAAGAGCACCCAGTGCTCTTAACCACTGAGCCATTTTTTCAGTCCAAAATTTCATTCTTAGTAAGTCTAAACTCAACCTGTTTCAGTCAATAGAAAATTTCTATCTATACCCTTTTCTAAACCAAATCCAAGGTAGATCACTTAGTTCCCGACACTCTTTCAAACATATCCTTCCGTAGTCTCCTGAAACTCACAACCATCTGCTGAGCACTCACATCCTGACAGATATCATCCTGAATCCCTTTTCTTTCTCTCCCTATAAAAGTCAGTCCACCAAATCCTGTTGCCTTTGTCTCCAAAATAGATGTGAACTCCTGTCACGAAGACTTCGGTTGCCAGTTGTCCTGAATCTGTCAACTGTTTTCCATATCCATTGCTACTTCCCTAGTTCAGCATGACCTCTCAACTGCAGTACAATTGAGGCCTTTTGACTTGTCATTGCTTCTGCTCTTGCCTGATTATCATCCATCACCAAGGTCCCTGGGCATTCCTATTAAAGTAAATCAAGTCTTTCATAACCGTGTTTGAGACCCTATGAAGGGCTTGCTATTGCACTTAGAACAAAATCCAACTCCACACCAGGGTTACTGGACATGAAAGACTCTAGTCTGACCCCGTCTTCTGCATGCACCAACTGCCATGCTGACCTCCTTTTTGTCACTAGAGGTTTCAAGCCTGCTGTCACCTCTGTGCCTCTACACATGCTCCTTGTGCCTAAAACATTTCTGCTACAATTTCCCACATGCCTGAACCCTTCTTGTCAATGAGTATATGAGGCATCCTCTTAGAGATGCTTCTCTGACCTCCAGTCAAAGTGCCCATGTCACTTTCTGAGATGTACAGGTACTATACTTGATCTTAACCAAAAGATGTTACTGTATTTGGTCACCACTAATTAATTGTTGATGCAGGCCCCATCTTTCAGGATGTCACCTTCTCAAGTAAAGGGATTTGTCTGCCAGGGCCACTGAACTATTTCCATTGCAGCCTATCCTTGGCACTAGGTTAACATTTGTTGAATAAATGGATTTTCTCTCTCTCTCTCTCTCTCTCTCTCTC
>NW_008472965.1:0-1180 GCF_000622305.1 Nannospalax galili | reverse complement strand
GGAGGAGCATTCCATGTACAAGGAAGAGGGAGTGGCAACATCTAGACGAAGTTCAGGAGAGCTTTGGGGAAAATCTCCATGTCCAAAGAACTGAAAACTATCACATTTGCCTACCAGAGCAGACATGGGGTCGGACTGATAATGGAAAGAATAAGGTATAGGTCTCTAGGAGGCTAACAGGACTGGACTGGTAGTGAGAGAGCAGCTGAGGGGACACAGGGCACGGTCTGTTGGACTATCAGTGAAAGAAAGACCCTGTGGGCTAGAGAGCAGCTGCCAAGAGGGAGTGATTTGAGTCCAAACATACAGGTTCTGTAAGGTTGTTTTTCCTTCTAAAGTACACAGTACCACAGCACAGCACTTGGAGTCAAAAGAGTAAAGATCACACCTAGATTCTGCTGTTTAATGATGTGTGAGCTTGGGCCAACCCACACAGCCTCTTGCACCTTACTTCCCTCACTCAGCACAGGATTAGAGCAAGGTCCACTAGTTATTCCTAGGGAATTTAGGAGTTTTTATATAAATATTTTTTATTGAGCTTTTGCAATTTCATACAACAGTTCTTAGTCAAATTTAGACCTCCCTCCCCCATTTTGAGTCAGGGTCCATAAAAATATCCACTGAATACGGGTTCCCTATTTCCTTCCATTTAGCATTGATGTCCCTGCTCCATTTCAGCCTCAGCTGGAGGCCCTGGAAGGAACGCACTATGCTCAATTTTACTTTAAAGGAACGGTTCCTTTCCTTGGGGGTGAGGTTAGCCTTTCTTTATTCTGAACTCTCAGGTCCAGCAGAACCGGGTTTTCAGCCCAGTATGTTGGGCCCATAGTCCAGCTGAGATGTGCTCTCAGAGATCACCAGGACCCTGGTTCTTTCTGTCCATTCCCTGATGAGAATCTGCCTCTCCTTAGCTGTTCAAATCGTTCCTCATTCCTCTTGCTCTCACTGCTCCAGCACATAGGCCCTTTCACCCAGCTGAGCTGCAATGCTTGGACTGTATTAGCATCCTATCTTCTTTTTTAAAAATGTTATTATTTTTACGTGTATGAGTGTTATGCCGTTATGTATGTAAGTGCGCCCGTGTTGTGCGATGCCCACAGAGGTCAGAAGAGGGCGTTGGATCCCCTGTAACTGGAATTACAGTTGTTAGCTGCCATGTGGGTGCTGGGATTCGAACCTG
>NW_008472964.1:0-1182 GCF_000622305.1 Nannospalax galili | reverse complement strand
CCTGACGCCCTCTGCCCAGAATACTCGGAGCTTGACGTGCTGGCGCGGCAGCAGAGCACCAAGCCAGTGAGTGACAGGGCTTTGGGCAAGGGCTTTGGTTAGGTCTGTTCTCCCAGACTGTGCTCCAAGCCTCCAGGTGCCCATCTCACAGGTCTCTCACCCCATCCCACTCTGTTCTGGAGAAGAGGTCTACTCCTCAGAAGATACTGGAGGGGTTGCAAGCTGGTCCTGGCCACAGGAAATCTGGGCTCAGGAAGAGAGTCTACCTAGGAGGGTCTACCTGGGGCCTGCCTGGCTGAGGTGTGGGCTCCTCTGGGTTTTGTGCCTTTGCCTAGCCACAGAAAGACCAAGAGTTTCCTGAGTTTTCAGATGTTTTCTTTAAGCAATTAAACATTTTTGTTTAATATAAAACTCCCACAGAAAATAAATCAGATACATTGTTGAATTTGAGTGTCAACCTGTCTGCGCAAAAGACCACTTGGCTAGTTCGTAATGGATTACTTCTGGGAGCATGTGAGGTGAGGAAGGTCTCTGAAGGAGAGATTATCCCTTGAGTCAGCAACCTGTTTAACATCTGCCCTCATCCTGGGGCCAAGCATCATCATCCAACCCTCGAGGGTTGAATAGGAGGGAAAGGTGGGTAAGGGAGAGGTTCTTTTACCAGAAGCTGAGACATTTCCCACGTCAGGCTTGAGAACTGTAGACTGGGACTCTTACACCAGCACTGCTCCAGGTCTCCAGGCCCCTCTGGTTTCCCCATGTTCAGACAGATTGAATTATAGCATGGGTTGTAGATTCTGGCCTTCCCCACCCTCATAGCTGCATACATCAATCTCTTTAATAAGTCACTTCTTACACAGAGTTGTCAGCAGCCAAGTGGAGTTCCTTGTGTCTTCTCCATCAAAACCCCATCAGTGAAGCCAGGAGGTCAGGAGGAAGAGCTCTTATGCACGATCAGCTAATACCACAAAAGACTGCCCAAGCCACACAGAGGCCACCGTCACCTCTGCTGACCATTGTCTGCTCCCCCTCCAACTGGTCCCAGTCTTGCTGTTTATATCTCATGGATGACTGACTTCCAGAATTCCTAATGCAAGCCCCCTCTCCTACTTTTGTCTCTTGCATGCTCCCCATCTCCCGGGTCTCTTTGAAGATGCCCGGTGTTTACTACTGCTGTGGGCT
>NW_008472963.1:0-1182 GCF_000622305.1 Nannospalax galili | reverse complement strand
CTAATTCCATGTTTGTTGCATGAATTCATGAATACATTGATGACCCTCTTCCTGGAACATGTTCTTTAATGGCCAAAGCAGAGTTGTTTCAAAGTATTTATATTCTAAACCAGGATGCTCTATATCTCAAGAAAAGGTCAAATTCAGCAGGGAAGGATTAGGAAAGATTTTTGTTAGGAAGTGGCTTTTAAATTGAACAGTACGTATGAGCAGAATCTTAAACCAAGGAGGAAGGGAAAGGACATTCATGGAAAACAGAATACCAAGCAAGTGGAGACCAGAGAGGAGAGGTGTCCTGGCCAGTCAGCCGGATGTCTGATGAGTTTGATGTACTGAAGTCCTCAAGCAGTTGGTTTTTATGTTTCTGTTTTTAGCTCCATTTGTTAGAAACTGATAATTGTTTCCCAATAGCCATTCTCTAGTTAGTGTTCACTAAGGTATTCGCAGTATGCCATAGTCTCTTGTAGCTACTCATGAAGTATGACCAAACACTACCTAGTAAAACAGATCCTGAATACTGAAAGTCCATGCCCCCTTCAGTGAGGCCATCTTAAAGGGAAGGGGCAGCCTCCTTTGCTTCATCCCTCCTTCATACAAGTGTGGTATCCAGAGGTTCTGGCAAACATTTCAAATCTACATCAGGACCATTCCATCCCACAGCTCGCACAGTTTAGACAGGGGACCAATGAGTATTTGAGATGATGTGGAAAAACTAGTGCTATTTTCTTTAGATGTAAGAAGTAAATGAATTGCTTGAAGCAAAATTTTTTGATGATTTTGTTTTTATATTGAGTTTAACATAGCCCTGAGGTATACATTCAATATAGATTGAAATTCCCCTGGAGGTCATAATCCAAGTAAATTACCTGTTTCTATCCTGTCTATATACTTATTTATATAGGTACATGAGAAGCCATAATTACACAACTAAGGAATAAGTGAGTGAGTGATTGGATCAGATGGGAGTGGCATTACCAAAGAACAGCATCAACCATTTGAACCTGATTTAGCTTCTTCAACAGAGATTAGGATTTTTAAAGATTAAGCTTTGTCATCTCCTTTATCTACTCAGGCATATAGTGTTACAGAGTTCAGGACCAAGGGAAAGACTGCCCAGACTCAAAAAGTTCCGAATCAGCTGAATTAAGCTTTTACAATTTTATTTGAATTTTAAAGAAAAAT
>NW_008472962.1:0-1181 GCF_000622305.1 Nannospalax galili | reverse complement strand
GGACCAGCAAAGGCTGAACTGCATAAGAGACCTTCCACGCTCTGTCCACCAGCCGCCTGTGCCACGTGCTGTCAGGTCGGGAAAACCTCCAACGCAGCAGTCCTGGCACGTTGTTCCTAGCGCTGGAAAGTACCTGCTGTTTCTGGGAATGGAAAAGTTTTCTGTTCCTAGAAAAGGAGTGCTCCAAGCCGGTCCCTCCTAGAGCCAATGAGGTGCGCAGCACCCGATTCTCAGGGGTTTGTCTGTCTGGAGGGTTGAGATTGATTCATTTATCCAACAGACTTATTCATTGTAGCTGGGCCCTGTGCCAGAGACTGCAGATACAACATTTAATGAGATGCATGGCCTCTCCCCAGGAGCTGGTGACCCAGGGAAGAATGAAACGGGGGTGGGGAGAGCATAAAAGAGGTAAGAAGTAAGCCCCAGGTGACAGAAGCCCGGGAAAGAAAACCTTCTCCAGACTGAGCATGTACGGAAGGTTTCCTGGAAGCCCTTGTTTAAGTCTTTAAGGACTTATGGGAAATCGGGGAGGGTAGACAGAATGGATGAGAAATTGGGGAGACCAGGGAACTTGCTGTGATAGGAACTGAATGGACCAGGAAAGGTGTGTTGGGGCCCTGTGTGCTGCGCAAAGGCTCTGACAATGGAAGCAGGTTGCAGATGTGATGTCATCCCATGTGCCCGCTAGAAAGAAAAGAAATGCCCATGTGAACACCAGCTTGGAAAGGGAACTGTGGCAGAGAAATCTCTCTAGAGATGGGGGCGCTCTCAGGCTTTGGGTGACGTCTGTCACAGCTGGAGAAAAGACAGTGGGTTCAGGGCTACTGGAAACTAGGGGCTTCACTTGGTCTGACTGTGGGTGGGAGATTCTGAACACACTATATAATTTATTTCAGAATGTGAACTCTAGGCCTGTATTCAAATGCCGACACCCCTCGTATGCAACCTTGTGGGAAGGTTAGGTTTAAATGCCAACTTCCTACAACCTAGAATTATACAGGAAAATCATTTCAATTTAATTATTTTGATCAGGTTGGTCTGTGGGCATGATGATGCAGGGTTGTCTTGATTGTTAATTGACATGGGAAACCTCAGCCCACTGTGGGCGGCACCACTCCCTAGGCAGGTGGTCCTGAACCATGTAAAGATGCTAGCCGAGCATAAGCTGGCCTGAGAGCAGA
>NW_008472961.1:0-1182 GCF_000622305.1 Nannospalax galili | reverse complement strand
ATACACTCATACACATAAAATAAAAATAATAAATGAAATATTTTTAAAAAATTAAAAAGGAAGAGGAGGGGAGGAGGTGGAGAAAAAGGAGGAGGTAGAGGAGGAAGAAGGGGAAGGGGAGGAGGAGGAACGGGAGGAGGAGGAGGAGTTCAACATAACCTTGTAATTGGGATATAAGGAAAGCTGCTGAGGGATTAACTAATGGGGTACCATCAGAAAGGAGCACTGAGTGTCAGGAGAGCTGTAAACAGTTATCAGAAAGTCAGAGAAAGGTTCTTTGAAGAGGGAATTACTGAACCAAAACCTTTAGTGTGAGATTGCCTAGGGAAACCAAGAATCAGGAAGTGTGGTCCAGGCAGAGCCATGGAGGGAACTTAACTGTGATTTAAAATAAAAAAAAACAAAAAAAACCCCAAAGTTGGCCTCTAACAATGATGTTAAGCCCCATCCACCACAAACTTCATCTACATAAGAAGGTGATTCCTTCTTCAGGCTTAGGGAGCCTAGATGGACCAAGGAGGCTATGCCTGTAGGTAGAACATGCCACATTTTGGCTGTTTTTCAGTCTGGGTGTTTTTTGGTCTGGGTGTTTGGTGGAGTGACTGATGGGAATCAGGAGGCCACTTTAGGAAGCTGCAGGTGAGCAGGAAACGAGTCTGTCTGGCTTTCTAACTCTTTTCTCAGGACTCAGCACCTCCCCACCATGGCAGCTGCTCAGGAGATTACAGCAGAGTTTCTCAGCCTTGGGGCTGTTAGCAGTTGCCACTGATAGATTTTTGTGGTGGGCAGATGAGCAGTTGGGAGACTTAGCAGCATCCCTATCCTCTAGAGTCCAGGGGCCTGGAGCAACCTTACCCCAGTTGGGGCAGTCAAAATTATCTCCAGAAGTTTTTAAACATCCCTCAGGGGCAGGATCATCCCCAGCTAGGAAAATACTGGGCCATGGGGTAGTGACACCACTTCCCGGGTTCTTTAATATACTTCCACAATCTGTGTTCTGCAGGAGAGGGAAATCCATCTACTGTTGGAGGCAATTAAAGTGTGCCAGGAAGCATGAGATGGAAGATAGGGTATCTGTTCCTCAGTGTCCCTCTGATCTTCCGGTTTTCAAAATGATGTATTTTGTTTGTGCTCTGTCTTGTTGATAATCACACTTACCGAAGTTTAGTGAGTTGAAAGGAA
>NW_008472960.1:0-1182 GCF_000622305.1 Nannospalax galili | reverse complement strand
TCTCTGTTCCCCAAGAGGCAGCCCAGTGGTCTGTTTGCTCTCAAATAAACTTCTGTCCCCCATGGAGTTGTCTGGTCGGTGGTCTTGGCTGCACGTTTCAGTACACAATGAAATAGGTGATGTGGGCTGGAGGTGTAGCTCAGTGGTACAGAGCTTGCCTGATGTGCACAAGACACTGGGTGTGAGCTACAGAAGAGCAAAAATGAATAAGGTGGAGAAGGAGGAAGAGAGGAGGAGGGGAAGGAGTAAAAGGGAGTGCTGGTCTGTGCTTCCTGCACGGGCTTGAAGATGGGAGCTCTCAGTTTTCTGTTCCTGCCACCATGCCACCTCCACCATTATGGAACTGTAAGCCAAATAAACACTTCCTTCTATAAATTGCCTTGCTCATGGTGTTTTATCACAGCATCAGAAAAGTAACTAATACAGAGAGGATGGGGAACCAAATCATCCCTTTCTACAAATGAGGAGCTGAAATACAGGTCAAAACCATTTACGTAAAATCACACAGGCAACAAGAGGCAAAGGCCAGGAAGTTACCCAGGATTTCTTGATCTTTCCACTCTGTCACACTTGCTCTCCATTTCGTGGTAAAACATTCCAATACATAACCACTTTACAGATGGCTCATAACACTGCCTACTTCTACTTTGTCAACCTTCTGCGGGCTTGAAGACCTGAGCTCTCAGCTTTCTGCTCTGACTGCTTCCTACTGTGACTCTTATCCCTGTGGAACTCTAAACCAAATAAACTCTCCCAAATAAACTCATGGTGTTTTATCACAGTGAAACGTAACTAATACACTCAGGTGCTCTCCAGCTTGTGTTTTGAAGCAGGGTCTCTCACTGAACCTGGAGCTCACTGATTCAGTTAGACTGACTAGCCAGCCAGTTCCTAGTGTCCACCTGTCTCTGCTTCCCCAGTGTTGAGATTACAGATACATGCCACAATGCTTGTCTTTTTACTTGGATTCTGGGGACTAAACTCAGGTTTTCATGCTTGCATAGCAAGCACTTTACTGACTGAGTTATTCCGAAGTCATGGTCTTTTAAATCAAAGAGAAATTCAGGTCACAGACCTAGCCCCCCAAAGAATCCAAAGTTGTAGGGAAGCTGCGTTCAAAATGGCGCCAACTGCCTCAGTGGGGAGAGGAGCTAAGCAATTGGACCAGGGACAAAAAATAAG
>NW_008472959.1:0-1182 GCF_000622305.1 Nannospalax galili | reverse complement strand
TATATATATATATATAATTTAATATGAAGACTATATAACAAAAACCACAGTGCCAGGAAAAGGAAACTTCCCTTTGACTTGTTGGTCAGGGTAGTCCAAGAGACTCCCTAAATAACACAGGCTATTGCCACAGCCCTTGATTGCCTCCCAAAACTTGAAGGAAAGATCCTATTGCTGAAGAAATGACATACTTTGGACACATGACTTGGAGCACTTGAGCTGGAACTGACCTGGAAGCTCCTCCCTGAAGACTTGCTCTCATAATATCAGAAGATTCTGTGCAAGCTGCCAAAGGAGAAAACCAATCGGTGACCCTGCCCAGCTGTAAAGCCTACGAACCACAACGATGAGGCCCAGCAAATAATCCCTATTGGTGCAGTAGTGGCACTTTTATCTTGAGGGTAATCAACAACTGTCTAATTGGAATTAAGACCTACTCAATGGGAGGGAACTCGTGTGGTACTGTAAACATAGCCGAGTACACATGGCTGGCGATGGCGTAGACCCTAGACAAAAACCTACTTCTGTCACATCTCTAGACCAATGTAATCTCTTACTGTATTCTAATCTGTATCGTTATAGTCACAGACAAGTGTGCCTCTCACCACTCATCAAACAAGCTTCTTTTTGCAGCGGGTGGAGTCTGTTACAAAGTTCCACAACTGGTCAAACACAGAGAACAAGTGTCTGTGAGATGCTCAGCCTGAAGTGTCATATCCACAGTGCAATCTCTATATCTAAGACCCAGAGAACACCATGGAAGAGGGGGAGAAAAGAATATAAGAGCCAGAGGGACAAGACTCATGCCTTCTAGACATGATAGGGGAGCTACGCTCATGAAATCTCCACAATGTGGCAGTCTGACAAGATCTGCCTATAATAACAAAACCAGTTGCCACGACATACCAATGTGGATGGGGAAAATCTTAAGAGGTCCTACCTCAAGATGAACAACTTTAGGCAACCAATGGATACTGAAGGGGGAAGAATCAGTTCTGTCCGGGGACCAGCTCTCGGAGTGGTTATCTAACTCCAAGTGAGCAGCCCTACTCAGGTACATAGGAGCACCACGAATGGACTATATATGTGTGCCTGCATATATTACAATAATAATCAAGAAGGGGATGAGAAATTAAGAGAGAGTGGGGGGACATGGGAGGCATTGGAGGGGGACTGGGGGGG
>NW_008472958.1:0-1175 GCF_000622305.1 Nannospalax galili | reverse complement strand
AGGCAGAGGCAGGTGGATCTCTGTGAGTTCAAGGCCAGCCTGGTCAACATAATGAGTTCTAGGCCATTTGGGGCTACAGGGAGACTCTGTCTCAAAAAGACAAAAAAAAATTATATTTTTCTGAAGTAATATTATCAGGAAGATCACAGTTTGCAAATGCATGCTACAACTGGCAGGATGAAAACACCTAACTTCTATTTAACTATTTGATTACCCAGTAGGTTTTATCAGTAAAAGCTATGGAGCCATGAGCTAATCCAGTTATGGGAGATTACTGTGCAATTGCATTTCAAAAATGTAAAGTAATTACTGTATAGATGACATTTAGCCAGATGAAAAATGCACAGATGAACTTTTCAGTTGACCCACCATTCTCCTAATTAAGGAATTAGCCTATATCAGCCCATGTTAGTGAGGAGGAACTGAGGTTAAAGTGGCTACTGGGCAACATTCTTCGGATATGTTTGCATCCTTGAAATAATGACATTTGTTGTTTTGACTTAGTTTAGTGAATCTGTGTAGATATTAGCGATTTTTTTTCTTTTCCTAAATTTGCATCTGGGGTGTTTGTTGGCACCTTTTATATTCATTCGTATCAATCTTCCTTTAGGTCTTCAAATATGTTTAAAGGAAAAATGTTTTGGATGATTAAGACATATTAATTTAAATTAAATTATGGAAATTTTCAATCTTCTAAGTAAAACTATTGTTGCCAGTAAGAACAGCAACTCAAACTAGCAGCATTAACTGACAGGGAATTGTGGAATAAGGTGTTCCTTCATCCTACAGTAATTCCACGAAAAGCCACTTCTGATTTGAAACTAGACATGAGAGGTGCCTATGAAATGGGCCGAAAAGTAATTGGCTATGATAGTTTAAACTAAACTCTCCTTGGCCAAAATTACCTTATTAGTAAAAGTAAAAGTAAATTATGTAATCATCATTAATTCTATGACTTAAATGAATGAGATCTATTAGTAATATGCTTTATCTGAACTAATATGAAAATATATTAAAGTTATATTTATCAAGCTATTAGACAGCTTGTTATATTGAAGCGTATAATGCCAGTACCAGTATGAAAATATCTGGATGACCTGGCCTCATAGAAATAAGGACATACATAATTGTGTATTGTGCAGAACACACACACACACACACACACACACACACAC
>NW_008472957.1:0-1181 GCF_000622305.1 Nannospalax galili | reverse complement strand
GGCCTACTCTCTACATTGTATAATTGAAATAATGTGTTCCAAAGAACTGTGAATTCCCAGAGGGCAGAGATGATGTCTGTTTTTTATCACTATTGTAAACCTACATAGTTTCAGGACTAGCAAAATACGTAATTATTTCAGATGAACTACCGAAGACATTAACAGACTACATCTTCTCAAGTACGTGTCTTCTCCATGAGCCCTTGTTCTTACATACTGTGCCACAATGAGTCTCTGCTCTGCAAACACTAACAAGCCTATCTCATGCTCCCAGTCTCTCCTTGATCCCGCCTTGCTGATATTGTCTTGTATTCAGTCTGAATCCTACTATAAATCCCACTTTGGGTTGGTGAAAATAGATCACTGTAGCAACTGCAGTGGTTATTGCTTTTCTCCCCAATGCAGTCGAAATCAGAAGTAATTTAACAGTAAGAGCTTAGATATAGGACCAAATCCCTCCATAATATTTGATGGTGAATTTCTGCCAAAAATTTGTAGAGATAAAGAACAACTTTTGTTTGGGTAGAAATATTGGAATCTTCAAAATTTTTAAGAGTAACAATTTATTTAGATTAAAAAGATATCACAATAGAACTCCTAAAAATGAATAAGCATACAAGTTGATATTTCAGTCACGAAATACAAAAAAAGAAGAAAAAGATGTACAGTGTAGGATCTTTGGCATTTAATGACCTTATACCAAAATTGTAACAGTGTTTTTCCCTTTCCTTCTTTTAGTGTTTAAAAGTAGATATAATGTACTAGAAAAAAGATTAAAACCCTGATCTGGAAAAAGTGACATCTCTGTATATAATAACCATAATCATAACCATAATATCTGACCACGGATGATTTATTTGGCTGGGTTTTAAAACTCAAACAATGTTCTGTGTTGCCACACTTTTTAGGAAACAGCTTGTATTTGACAACTAAGCTTAGAGATCACAGAATAATACAATATCATGAATAGTCAGCTTTTAAAGTATTTTATTTACTGTTTTTATGTGTATGAGTATATTGCCTGCATGTATGTAAGTGCACCGTGTTATGCAATGCCCAAGGAGATCAGAAGAGGGTATCGTATCCCCTGGAACTGGAGTTACATACAGTTGTTAGCCATCATGTGGGTTCTGGGATTGAACCCAGGTCCTCTGCAAGAGCAATCAGTGCTCTTAACTGCT
>NW_008472956.1:0-1181 GCF_000622305.1 Nannospalax galili | reverse complement strand
AAATCCTGAGTCCAGGGTGGCAGCCAGGAAAAAAGGAAAAACGGCCCAATGGATGAATGCTCTTAGAAGCCCTCATCAAGAAACTCTAACGGACTTTAATTTGGACATTTAGAATTTGCCCTGTTCTGACTGCTTCTGGTTCCATGTCTAGAACCAGTAATCTAACTACTCTTGCCTTTACTTCTTCCCAGCTCCTCCTAGACACCAGTGAAGGACTATTCTTTTCTCTCTATAGCTAACAGTTATACATTTTGGGGGTCTTTTATATAGACCCACTGAAGAGGTACCTCAGTTGCCACATTCTTTGCCCCTGTTCAGCATGGAAGAAGCCAGAACAACCCAATACCCTAATTCCCTATTGGCAATTAGGGTTACCTCTTCAGAGGGAGGAGTAGTAAAAAACAGGAGGTAAAAACTGACTAGGCAGTTTAAAGAATCCAAAAGAACAATGACCTGTTTCTTTCTGACCAAAATCTGGAAATCCTCTTGAATGTGGGAGTAAGCTCGTCCCTACCTGAAATTAGGAATGTTAAAACTATCTAATCCAAAAATATCTCTAGTTTCACTTTAACTAAACACTGGAAAAGCCAATTAGGCATTCTGGGTTTTTCTACACCTCTTTCTTTCTCCTAAAGTAGTATCCTGCTTCTGGAAGACACACTAAGGACATAACCAAAACCTCAATGGACCTGGACACCTAAAATGAGGACTAGACTGACCAGCTCATCTTCCCATCCCCTTGTAATACTATACTTAATGACCTATTCTCTCCAAAAATTCTTACAGAATCTCCTGACTGCCTGTATGACTGCCCAAGCCACTGCCTGAGACCAAATTAAGACTATGTTTCTGCTTCATGCCACCTGAGGACTCCTTCCCACTTAAAAAATGTCCCCCACTCCTTTCTAGAAGTGCCCTAAGACAAATGTCTTGCCCTAGCCCCACTGTTAATAGTCACATCCCCATCTCAGGCCTGGTGGGGTGCCACAACTGCAGTAAGCCATGCAACCCATTTCTCTTGCCAGGATGTCTCTCTGCTGTCCTTGCACCCTGGTTATCAGCTAGCCATTCAGCTAGCTTTCTGAACTGAAAACAGCTTCTTTGTTCTGCAGCTTCAGGAGGTGGGCCCAAGGACAGCTCAGCCCAAACTTCACAGCTGCGTATTCCTTCTTGGTTTCCAG
>NW_008472955.1:0-1182 GCF_000622305.1 Nannospalax galili | reverse complement strand
GAGGACTCATCTCAGTGGCACATCTAGAGCAGCAGGGCTTCGGTTTGTGTGGGGATCAGAGCCGGCGGCAGGTTTGGGTGTGGTGGGTCAAGCTGTCTCAGTCCTGCCGGCACACCTGTCCGACTGAGTTCCTGTGGGCCCAGTGGAGTGCAGTTTCAGAACTTAGCTAGCAGGTAGTACCCAAGGTCCGCAGCCACGTCTGTTCCCGGCGGCTCAGGGTGCCGAACTGTGGGTCTGCCCCCCAGGATCACCCAGTCTGTGCTCACAGTGACGATGGGGACCATCGAACCATCACAAGGAGGATGTGTCCTCTGTGAGAGGACTGGACTGCAGACCTCACAGGGCTTCTGAGTGATAGCTGGGGTACAGTCTGGGGAGCGCTACCCTCATTCCCCACCTCTGTCTGTCACCTGAGGCCAAGTGACCAGAGGCCAGGGTGGGAGTTGATGAAGTGCATACTGGGCTTTCGGACACCCAGCTTGCCTAGGATTGGGGCTAGACAGGGGTGGTTGGTTATCCGTCTCCCCTCTCTGATCTCTGGAGGTCACAGACCGCAGCTGGGCCCTGGCTGACCTCCTGGCTGACTGGAGAGCCTAGGAAGGGTGCCTAGCTATGGGTGTCTGGCTGGTGGGACCTGGCTGGTAGGTGTCCTTGAAGCAGCTGTCCCCTTGTCCCAGTGAAGACAGACAGGAGCTCTTTTTGTTTTTGTTTTCTGGTTTTATTCTTTTCAACCAGGAACCCCTTCTGTAGCCCAGGCTGGCTTCAAATTCAAGCAATCCTGCCTCCACCTCCTGAGTGCTGGGATTATAGGTGTGAGGACCAGTTCTCCCTTCTACCTGCTTGCTTCCCCTATCAGCTGGGTGAATTTCTGAGACCCCTTATATCCCCACTCTAGGTACAACTCAGGTACAACTGTCCAGCCCTGGGATTGGTCAGTGCAGGCCCCAGTCTCCATCCCTGCTGGTTCTTGAACATGTTTGCCAAATTAAGGCAGTCTATGAGAGTCTGTCCGGCCTTGGGTCCTGCCCTGCTTCTGGCATCTCTGGGCGGGCTGGTCCCTGGTACCCCTGTCTGCGGATACCTTTCACCTGTGGTGGTCAGTACCTTGAAAACTCTCCTGTCCCATCTTGCTGGCCTGGGCTGGCCTTCTTTTTCTCCCTACTCATCTGTTTGGAAGCCCCC
>NW_008472954.1:0-1181 GCF_000622305.1 Nannospalax galili | reverse complement strand
AATGACTGCAATTCTTTAGGCACCAAGGTAAATGTGTCCAAGTTTCCCGTTTTCTTGCATACTGTCCTTGTGAGTACCACTTCAAAGATGGAGCACTAGAGCTTGTTCCCTTACACAACTCTTCATCATGGTATAGCTGAGATCTTGGTGCTTAGTTAAAAATTTGGATGACAGTTTAAATGGCCAAATGTAAGCTATGTATCCTTCAGTATGGCTATAGAAATGTCTGAAACACAGAGGTGAAGTTGAATCACTTTATAGTTGATAAGCTCACGTCAAATAGGCATATCCAGAAAAAAGTAAGTAGGCAAAGTGGACATTAATCTGAAGAGGACAAGATTCTGCTCTCATGGCAATCTACTATCTGGATTTAGGACTTTTTTTTGTATAAGCCATGATAGGGGACTTCCTCCAGAACAATTGAAATAAAGAGCCAGGTAACATGGGGTAACAATTTTCTTGCCACACGTAGATTTAAGTGATGATGTGACTTTGGGTAAGCCAATAAAATGTGCCAATTCAAGATTTTGAACTTAGATCCAAAGACATAAAGTAAGAAGTTTAGTGGACGATAGATTTGCTCATGAGGCAGAAGTTTCAACAACAATTTTTAGCAGATTCACGGGCAATAATAGCAACAGAATCAGGCTCGGTGTCCAGTGCTGTAGGCCTGGTATTTTGAGGCTGAGGTGTTGCGGTGCCCACTGGAGTGATCTGAATGATTTTCCCTTTGATATTGGCTATGATCTTGACTGCAGCTTAGTCCCTTCATGGATGCACATAAGACTATCGGATAGTAGTCTTTAATCTGTCGTAGAGTTTGTTTCCTGATGAGGCTTTTGCTATTGTCTTGAAGCATAATTTTGAACAATTGGCATGGTACAGAATATGAAATAGAATGCACACAAAACTGAGAAGTGTGATTTAAATTAGAGTGGACACTGAAATTATTCAGTGGATAATACAAAGCTTGTGGAAAATGCTTTTCTTCCAATATTTTCACAGTTATGGTTGGCATTCTTCTCCTGTCAGACATTTTAAATCAGTTTTAGCTTTCCACAGCAGCACTTTCCCTTTTCCTTGCCACAGGTTCCATAAATTATTTTAGACCATGAGCTTTAGATCACATGACCTTGGCTTTCCTTTTTTTGAACAATAATTTGAAGTCTGAGTATTCACCG
>NW_008472953.1:0-1181 GCF_000622305.1 Nannospalax galili | reverse complement strand
CAAAGATCTCAATGTGAAACCTGAAACACTGAAACTGTTATAAGAAAACATTGGCAGTATCCTTCAAGATATAAGTATAGGAATGACTTTCTAAATTGGACGTCAGTCGGTCAGGGATTAAGGTCAACAACTGACAAATGAGAACTCATTAAACTAAAAAGCTCTGTACAGCAAAGGAAACAACCAATCAAGTAAAGAGGAAGCCCACAGAATGGGAGGAAATCTTTACCAGCTATACATCTGATAGAGGAATAATATCCAGACTATACAAAGAACTCAAAAAACAAAAAAAAAAATCCCCCAAAAAAAAGACCCAATTTAAAAACGGGATATGAATCTAAACAGAGTCCTTAAAAAAGAAATAAAATGGCTAAGACATACCTTAAACGTCTTCTAGATCCTTAGTAAGTTGGGAAATGCAAATTAAATCTACTTTATGATTTCATCTCTAGAACCCCACTAAGAATGACTAAGTTCAAGAGAACAAATGACACCAAATGCTGGTGAGAATGTGGGCGAGGGTTTTCTCATTCATTGCTAGAGGGACTGAAAACTGGTACAACCACTATGAAAATCAGTGTGGAGAACTCTACAAAACTAAAAAAATAGGTCTATCATATGATCTGGATGTACCACTCTGGCATAAACTCAAAGAACTCAACACCCTATTACAGAGATGCTTGCTCAGATATGTTTGTTGCCACTTTTTTCACACTAGTTAGAATGTAGAAACAAAGTAAATGTCCCTCAATTGATAAATGGATAACATCTGATATATTCACACAATGGAGTTCTACTCAGCGGTAAAGAAAGATGAAATGATGAAATTTATACGCAAATGGATGGAACTATAAGCTGTTTTACCAAGTAAAGACACAGATTCAAAAAAATAATTGAGGCATGTTCTATCTCACTTTTATCTAATTCCAAATCCCTAGATATGGGTACACATCCCACCACTCATCAAAGAAGCTTCTTTTTTCAACACATTGAGACTATTACAAAGTTCCACAACTGGCCAAATGCAGGGGTCAATGTCTGTGAGGTGCTCTGCACCAAGCGATGCACCTACAATGCAACCTCTACACCTAGGACTCAGGGAATAGAGAGGAACAGAGAGGACTGAAAGAACACTAATGTATCTCCCAACTCTCATCAGTGAAGCTTCTTCATGCAACAGA
>NW_008472952.1:0-1181 GCF_000622305.1 Nannospalax galili | reverse complement strand
AAGCAAGAAGGCAGGTAATGGGGAAGAGAAGCAGACAGGGTTGCAGTGGTATGCCCAGGTTTCCATAAGGGCACCCTGAAGGCCTCAAGCTTTACTGGATAGCTATTGAAAGGGCATGTCCAGGCAGTACTATCCAAAAACCAGAGTGTAGACCCAGTGCCTCACTGCAGCAGGACCACATCTATACTCAGAATCCACAGGTTACAATCACCCATGATATTTTGGGTACTGTGCTAAGTCACATTTCTCAAGTGTTATTTTATTTTATCTCTTAATAACTTCTAAAATCAGATAGTATAGTCACCGCCATCACCATGGTCACCATCGTTGCCTCCGTTATTATCACTGCTGCCGCTACCACCATCATCACCATACCATCACCATCACCTCACCACCACCATCGTCACCATCACCAACACTACCAACATCACTGCCATCATCACCATCACTATATCTATCAACACCACCATCAGCATTACCACATCACCTTCACCATCACCACTGGCATCACTACTATTAGTACCATCACCATTATCACCATAATAATCACTGTCATCATCATCATCACCACCACATTTACCACCATTTCTATTGCCATCATCATTGCATTTGTAACCACCATCATTACCATCCTTGTCACCGTTCCCGTTTTACCTGATTCCCATTTTACAGTGTCTGAGAGGCTTAAAAGGTTAAGCAACTTGCCCAAAGTTGTATAACCAGTAAGTGACAGTCACAAGAACCGAACTCAGATCCTCCACAGCCCGTGGTCTTTCTACTATTCTCTCAGTCTCTAGATGGCTTGGGAGTGATGACTTCCATTCCCTTGGGCTCCTCATGGTGAATTTTTCTCATTAGTTCGAGTCATCAGTCTGAGGGTTATATCCATCCTCAGTGCTCTCCTCCTTCATTAAGGAAATTGTATGACTATTTCTAGCAGGACCATTCATAACAGCTAGAGGTAGAAACAACTCAAATGTCCATCAACTGACAAAAAGATAAATTGTGGTACGTCCACACAATGCAATATTATTCAGCATGAAAAGGAAGTGCTCATACCCAGATGAGCCTTGAAAACATACCAACTGAAAGGGACCAGGCACAAGAGCCACACATTATGAGATTCTACACTTAGGATATCCAGAACAGATAAAGCTATAGACTCAGAAAGCAGCTTAGTG
>NW_008472951.1:0-1181 GCF_000622305.1 Nannospalax galili | reverse complement strand
TCCATGGGAGAAAGTAACGGTTAGTAATGGCCTTCTAAAAACTGAAGATGTGGGAAAGGATAGAAGTGATTTGCACAAGGACCTAGAATTTGAGCAAGTTTATGATCAACACAGATTGTAACTGTGTTGTTTTCCAGTAATGGGCTCTACATGCAGGCCTTTCCAGACATAGCAGGATACAATGCGGGCTTACATATAGGATTTCGTTAAATTTTTGTTGAGATGAACATTGGTAGCTTGCTGAATACATACTACATTTATCTATGTAAACAATTGCAATGAATCAGACTAAGTCATTAGAATACTATGCTAGCTACCATAAGGCAATGGATAGTAGACCATACTAGACAGGCTTGGACCTGGCTGTTCAGAGTTGGAAACCCAAATATCAGCAACCTAAACATATAGATATAACTATCAAAAACGCTGCTCATGCCTGGGTAGTTCCATGCTGGTATTTTAATTCTTTGGTGCCAGGGACCTTAGGTGCCTGCTCTTCTTATCCTCTTTCTTTCTACAGTTACTCTCCAATTTTAAGGTCATCTCATCCACCAATGCTAATATATCCCATGGTAGAGTGCCACCTTCAAGGATAAGATCAAAAGGAAAGAAAAGTTTTGAAACAATTAGAAGTGCAGGAATCCTATAACTGTGTAGACTATGTATTTGTTGCTGTGAATGCTATCATTTTTTCAGTGCTAGTCATCCAGATGTTTCTACTCAGTCTCCTGTATTCTTCTTATGTGTAAAGATGTTACCATTTCATAGTCCATTCCTGTCTCTTGCCCCCTTATTTTTATTAATCAAACATCTACTGAATATTCATTATATCATGTGCTGTGTCTGTTAGAAGGAACAGAAAAATGAAAAGACAAATCCTTATCATCAGAAAGTGCCTCACTTTGAAATAAAGATGCCAAGCCTTCAGGTTGATGATTTTTTTTCTAAGTCCCATGCAAAAGAAGAAGGAATGGAAAAGGGAAGGCTCAAGAAAAGGTTCAGCTAGGCTGGTTTGGAGGACACAAAGAGGGAGGCCTTCACAGAGGCTCAACTTAGGCAGACTGTTTAGGACTTTCTAGCTGGGCAAGGGCACGTGTACGTTCCAGACAGAAAATATAGCACTTGCAAAGAAGAAATGAAGAAAATAGCACATCAGCTGGGAGGGACTGTGGAAGGTGATG
>NW_008472950.1:0-1181 GCF_000622305.1 Nannospalax galili | reverse complement strand
ATTCCTTCTTTGAGTACCAGATTCAAAGCTGGTTCCTCAGAGCATTTTGTCCCCTTCTCTGGTCCCTTATCCCAAAATTCTCAACTCACCCCATGTGACATGCTCTAAGTATTTCATATTTTAGTGAGCACTGGAATGTAGAGTCCCCAGCAGCAAGGTTTTTTGTTCAGTAATCTGTCCCCAGTATTTCCTGCTGTGCCTGATTCAAGGCGAGTATTTAATATAATAGTTGCTGAATTAAATTGAGTGACAACTTTCACCCAAACTATATACTACACTCTGGTCCCTGGGGACAGAGCCCTCCCATCGTCATCTGCAAATCACTTCAGTGGCTGCTTGGAATTCTGCACCCAGACTTGTGGCATCGTGTGGGCTTCAGCATTAAGTCAAGGTTCAGTCATGAATGAAAGCTGCTGGGCATCCCGTGCATTTTTATGAAAAGTAATTAGAAAGGGATTCAGTTGGAAACAATTTCTTGACATTGGCTCCAGGCACACAGAGAAAGGCTTCTTTGTAGTTTGCCTTTTCTTCTTGTAACCAGCAGCTCCTCAGGAGAGTCTCAAAGAGCATTGGTGCTTCTCCTCCAAGGCTGCATTCAGATGCCACTGCAATGACATTGACTGTGACCTCCCGCACCCTCCCAAAAGAAACCTGCAGGTCCATGAAACATCGCTATGGAAAGTTTACCAACTGCTTCCAGTGAGACAGCTTATGGAAGAAAAAAATCACTGTGTTCTATTGTCCAGCATTTAGACCAAAAACACCTATCATTATTGACACCATGTGCCAGGAGGAGAAACAGACTCAGAATGTAGGCTTCCATAACCAGTTAAAGTGTTCAAGCATAAGGCTGAAATAATGCTGATTTCACACATAGAAAGCAGGACACCAGACGTGTGGCTCATCAGAACAGCTTATTTGCATTTGGTGCATGGTCATGGGCTGCATGTCTTTGATTTGACAGATTAGTGAAAAGTGTTTCAGAACAGAATGCCCTAGCCATGGCCAGAGGTGCCTGGTGGAGTATGAACAGGGCAGACTCACAGATAAGGAAGGTCTCTGGCCTCCTGCAGGAGCCTGATGAGCAGATCACATGCTTAGGTCCCAAGTCACCAGTCCAATTCCAAGTGTGTGGGTTTTAAAAAACATTTTACTACTTTTAATTATGTGTGTGTGTGTGT
>NW_008472949.1:0-1181 GCF_000622305.1 Nannospalax galili | reverse complement strand
GGAAGGATGAATTTGCCTAGCATCCTGTAGCTATTGGTGATGGACCTAGGCCCACTTGGGTGATGGGACTTTGGGATCTGTACTCAGCTACTGGATTTATTCAAACTCTGGCAGTCCTGTTTAAGCTCAGAGCCTTTACAGGCCTGAGAGCCAGTTTCAGAGCCATGAGCTCTGCCTCCTGCTATGGATGCTTTGTGCTTTTTGACACTTCACAGGATTTCCTTATACCCAGTCCCCTGGGTGTGTACAGTGTGAACTTCCGGGCAGGGCACGCGTACTGCAGCTGGGCTGCTTTTACAGAGCATGGTTTTTCAGACCTTATAAGATAAAAGAAACCCACTCCATTGCCTTTTCTTTCAAGAATGGAGACTTTGGGCCTTGAGGGAGCCTGGTCTCTCTGTTACCATACTTAATATTCTGAGTTATAATTATGTGTTTACATGTCTAGTTCACCTAGGAAACTAAAGTCATTGAGGCCAGATTATAACTACTAGCTATAAACAAACTGAGTCTTGCTGGGTCAGAGGATGAGGAGCTGGTCCTATGGACTGATGGATGGTGGGACAGGTAAAGCAGGCCTGTGTAATGACCAAGAGTAGGGACTATACAGCAAAAGTTGCCTGAGATTGGATGTTGGTGTTAGCCTCTGACTTTCTCACCTTGGGGGACTTATTTGACCTCTCCAAGCCTCGGTTCTTCACCTGCAAAGTGACTGTCATTGTAGTGAATGCGTAGTCTACTCATAAGGCTGTAGTGAGCTTCCCCTGAGCTGGTTTCAGAGCAGAGTTTGGTACAAGGGAAGAATCCCGTAGTGCCAGCTGTTGCTCCCATTCAGCATGAGCAGACAAGTGAGCGGGAAAATAGACACGATTTTCCTGCTACTCCTTCAAGAATTATACCAACTAACTCATGAAAACCCAGCAGGTCAGCTCCTGAGAAGCACATCTGGCTGCAGCTGGTCACTATCACCATGCAGAGAAGACAGAGAAGCCTTAACTGCCTCATCGGAACCCTGCAAGCTGTTGCCCTTGGCTACCCCACCTTTATCTGCGGGGACAAGGAAGCTGTGGAGTCAAATCTGTCAGTCCGTTGCTTCTCACCCTTCTCTGTGGCTATCATAGAACGAGTTCATCAATATTGTTGTTTTGTTAAATCTGTTCATTATAAAAGTAACACTTTTT
>NW_008472948.1:0-1181 GCF_000622305.1 Nannospalax galili | reverse complement strand
ATAGGTCTCAGATGCTATCTGATGACATTCTTAGTTTTTTGATTGGTGAGACCAGGTAGTCTGCTAGGATAACACATTCTAAAAGGGTTTTTATTTGTTAGTCACTGGATGTTAGATTAGAAACAGAGGTGGGCAAGGAGTGGCTATTTACGAGCGAAAGATAGTTGGTAATTAGGCTCTAAATGGGTTCTGCAACTGCAACGTTTCAAATTCTGCAGGATCACTGAAGTCCTGCTGAGTTGATTAACCTTGCAGAAAGTTCAGTTTCAAGGTGCAGGTACTTTCTGGGAACTTCTGTCAACATAATTTAGATTTCTCTAGGCCGCTCTTCATTCTGGTAAGAGAGACTCTGGAAAACAAATGTAGTAAGTAAAGACGTGAGCACCCAAGGTATGTCCATTCACCCATCCAGGCATGCCTCCCAAGACTCAGGGGTTATGCATCAAAGAAACATTTCTTAAATACCAACTGTATACATGACACACCTGACCAATAGTGTTAAGTTGATTTCTAGAATAATATGCAAGTTATAACCTTTTAAAACTTACTACAATTATAAAATTGCAATTTATAAAAGTGTGTAACTATTAAAGGTCTCTCTCTATATATATATAGTAAAGAACTATGTACACACATATATGCACATGCATAGACATATATCTATTCATTTTATTTGTGTGCCTGTCTGTTGGTTTGTGTCTAGAAACCTTGTAGTAACACAGCATGTTTGGTTATATAAGGACAAATTTATTCTTTCAGATAGACTTTTTCCAAACCTTGAATGTTATGAAGATGACTTACGCTGAAGAGTTAGAATATGGGCTCAAAGCCATGTAATGATGTGTAGAAGACTCATAACAGGAGCTGAGAGATCCTGCACTGACACCCTGGGGAAGGGTTCAGTCCTGTTACCCTGTTTTACAGCAGGTGTTGGGCTAAGATTCTGCTGGAAGTTCTCCAGATCAGAGGTTGAGCCATGAGCCTAGGATTCATGGTTAAGACATATTTCAGTATTGGAATCCTCCTGGGTACCTTGACTTCTTTGCCTATTCCTGTCTGTACCAGTTTCTATGAAAACACTGGCTTTCGTGTCTCTATGACTTGCATATTTTCCACTGTAGAAATAGAGTCTGATAATGTTAACTTTGCAGGTTTTACTTCCCCACTAGATTTGGGAACTG
>NW_008472947.1:0-1181 GCF_000622305.1 Nannospalax galili | reverse complement strand
AATAGAAACAAATATCAAAACCATACCACCAAAGAGAGCAAAACAGGGAACTTGCTTTCAGTCTGAGTGCTGAAATACAAGGATGGAGACTGCTTTCTTCCCACCCGAGAGCATATGGGTCAGGAGTTTTGTTTTTGTTTCTTCTACTATGTAAATGTTCATATTCAAGAATGACTTTGTATGTGTTGCAAGCTTTTATTGTAAACTCTATTACATTTTAACAATTCACAAATTTTTTAATATAGACTCTGAACTTAATTAGGATTGAATATATTTGCTATTAGTGGAAAAAATATGTCCACTGTTATAAAAACTATAAATAAGGCACCATCAGCATAAGGATGCACAGAGGAGGTGATAAAGGAGTTTGGGGAAAGATCACAGCTGAAATATGATGAGGTTTCATGGTGGAAGGGCTAGGCCTGTAAGCAGTACTTAGAAATCTAAGTCACATTTTATTTTGTTTTGTTTTTAAGACAGAGGCTCATGTAAACCTAGACTGGCTTCAACCTCAAAATTAAGAATTTAAGAAAGAACAGTCTTTATAGCAAGACATAGTCTAAGGAAATGAGTGAATATGTCATAACACTGTTTGCCGTGGTCAGTGTCCCCTCAATGTGCCCATGCAATAACTACTAAGATGATGGTATAGGAGGTGGTGCCCTCAGGCAGTGATTGAGTCAAAAGAGCAGAGTTTTCATGAATAAGATCATTCTTTTACAAAGAGAATGTAGAGCCAGCAAAATGGCTCAGCAGGTAAAAGTGCTTTTTGTTCCAACCTGGAACCTGAGCTTGACCCCTTGAACCCACATAAAGGTACAAAGAGAGAACTGACTCCACAGTGTTGAATGTTGACCTACATTTGCATGTTACCACACATGACCCCCATCACCCGTGTAAACACACAATAATAAATAAATAAATATTTTTATAGAGATACTAGAGGAGTCCTTTGTTTCTTCTAGCAGGCGAAGAAGCTATTAAAGAAAAAAATAAATAAATAACACAAACCAGAAGCAAGTCATCACCAAGTACTGTACCTGCTGATAATCTTGATTGAGTTCCCCACCCTCCCCCTGCGAAAAATGGAATTTTGTTCTTTAAAAGGATCCTAGTTTATATTACAACATCCTATTCAGTGAGCCCCAAAGATCTTTCTGTTGCTATCTCACCAGTGCTAA
>NW_008472946.1:0-1181 GCF_000622305.1 Nannospalax galili | reverse complement strand
TGGGTGCTGGGATTCAAACCTGGGTCTTTTGCAAGAGCAGCCAGTGCTCTTGACTGCTGAGCCGTCTCTCCAGCCCCTTGGCCAACTCATTTCAGCTGTGGAAGGTGGCGTGACGCCTTCATGAAGGAAAGACTCTGTCCCATTGAAAGTCCTTCCTAGGGGAGGAAGTCTAATTTTCTCTTGCATGCTTTGATTGACAGACATGACATCTTTTTATTTTTTATATGTCCTGAAGAGCCATATGTAATATGAAAGCAGGGCTTCCCAAACTGTGCCTTACAGAATGAATGGATGCATGAGAGAGTGAATGAGTTAAGAAATAGACGAGGGGTGGTCCTGGATTCAAGCACGAGCTCCAACGGACCCTTTTGCCCTTCCTTGGGCCTGTTGCAGTGTTCACGGGAGTCACCATGTCCTGGCCCTCCATTCTGAAGCGCCTCCTTGCAGTCTGTGTCTTCACGGTCTTTTCCGCAAGCACTGTGGGTAAGACTTAACAAGACATCCCTTCGTCCCAAAGGAAGGGGAGGTGGGCAGTGACGTGCCCTACAGAGGTGCTGTACACCGTGTGATCCAGGGATCCCGCTGGCCCCTCAGGGCTTCTTCTCCTTGGAATGTCTGTCTATTGGAAACACCAGCCTTAGTGGTCTGGGGTTTGGTTTTGAACAATGCTTATTTCCTCCTCCAGAGAGCTTCACTTGTGTGAACTCTATGTGTGCTGATGGACACTGCATTACTACCCCGGGTGTATGTGAAACCTCACAAGGCTGCTTCAACCTAGTGCAGGAATTTAAAGACCCAGGTGAGCCTCACCCCCTTATGCACCTTCCAGTTTATCCAGCCTCCTTCCAGGATGGGGCGGTGGGACGTGGTCGACATGGGGTGCTCTGCCTGTTGCAGACAGTCCAGGAAAAAGGACTGGTGATCCTGACTCCTACATTAACCTCGTGGTGGCCACCTGGGAGTGACCCTTACCTACTCTTTGCAGTGCTAGAGATCAAACTCAGGGCAGTGCTAGGCAGGTGCTCTAACACCGGACACCCCCTCGTTTGGTTCTCTGGCCCAAGCAGAGACTTGTGAAGACTGGGAGTGGAGGCACAGGCTCTTTAACACTGACTGCTCCCTTCCGTTTCATATGGAACATTTTCTTGGGATTTCACCCTCTGCAGTGTCATCCGTGTCCC
>NW_008472945.1:0-1181 GCF_000622305.1 Nannospalax galili | reverse complement strand
GCCCACATGATGGCTAACAATGGTCTGTAACTCCAGTTCCAGGGGAACTTGAATGCCATCTTCTGTCCTCCGAGGGCATTGCATGACACAGTTGCACTTACATTCAGGCAAAATACTCATACACATAAAATAAAAAAAGTTTTCATTAAAAAAATGCTGTTTCATTATGACATTTCCATACACGTATATCAAGCACTTTGATCATATCTACCCCCATCTGCCTCTCATTCCTCCCTTCCTCTTACCAAACAGTCTCTCTTCTGTTTTCTTGTTATTTGTGTGTGTGTACAAAAAAATATTTTTTTTAAATCTTGATTTTAAAATGAAAGAAAACATTTATATTTGTCTTTCTGAGTCTGACTTATTTCACCTAAACATGATGATCTCCAGTTACAATTGTTTTTCTTCACATCATGACACTTTCTTTGGAGCTAAAAATGCCACTATATATATGGACCACATTTTCTTTATCCATTCATCTGTAGATGGGCATCTAGGTTCATTCCATAGCTTGGCTACTGTGCACAGCGCATCAGTAAACATGAGCGTGCAGATGCCTCTGAGACTGGTTGACTTGGAGTCCTACCAAGGAGTGGGAAGGATAGGGTGTGGTGGGGGTGGGGATCACGTGAGCCTTGGACGGCTGTGGCTGGTGTGAAGGAAGCAGAAAGAAACTGGCTGAACTGACATCGTCATTCTGGTCCCATGTTTTCTACAGAGACTTTGTTAAGTAGAAGACTGTTTACCCACAACCACCAGACTTGGCGTGCTCAGGGCTAACAACACTCCACTGATCTAACACCAGAAGAACACAGGGAATCAGAGTAGTGATGGAACTGCCCCCGCATGTCAGATTCAGCTGTCACACGACAGGGAATGTACCGAATGCTTTGATGTCACCCTTTTAGAGCCAGAACCATAGTGTGGCACCCCCACTACATCTGCATTCCTTGTAAGGTCTCTGTTGGCCCAGGCGACCTCCTTCCTTACCTCTCAAGTCCTCCTCTTCTGCCATATGTCAGACAGATTTGTGGCCAAAGCCAAGGGCTCTGAACTCCTAACTGAGGCTTACTGCCAACAACCTGGGTCTCCACCAAACTCACACAGATGCCCAAAGGACAACTGAAAGGTACAAATATCCCCCAGACATGGCTCTTCTAAGGTAGGAGGGGAAAGCTCTA
>NW_008472944.1:0-1181 GCF_000622305.1 Nannospalax galili | reverse complement strand
AAAATGACTAGCAGGTGTGAGGCCCTGTGTTCAATCACCAGCACTGTTGCAAAACATGAGAAAGAAGAGACGGATTGTTATGAAGAAGAGAAGGAACGGAATAACTAACTCAAGGTAGAGATGGTAATGAAGAAAGAAATGACTAGATCCATTTCCAGACTGTAAGAAGTATATGGAAAGCCAAAGGTATGAAGCTCAGTGGTAGTTAAGCGAGAGCAGCATCATGATTATTGATTTGAATCTATTCTAATTAAACAACCAAAATGGAAGACAATCATCAGATACAGGAAATTCTCAACAAGGAAAGCAAAGCTATTATTCTGATTCACAAAACTATGTTTAATCATTGAGTAATGACATTTCAACGAACTATAAAAATGCTGAATCATTTTCACTTCTCTAACAATTACAGAAGATTTTACCAATCTATATCAAAATTTCCGTAAATAAAATGAGTAAGAATGAAATAAAAGTAGCATGTAGTGTATATCCAAGAGAACCAATTGTCTATAATGCTCATTAATTTGCTTCCGTGTATGTGTGTACTGTGTGTGCATGTATGAAAGCATGTTCACATGTATGTATGTGGGTGCATGAGTATACATGCACATGCTGGTTCATTCATGTGAAAGCCAAAAATGGATGTTGAGTGTCTTCCTCAACCACTATTTCCTGAAACAGTCTCTCCCACTGAGCTTATAGCTCCCTGGTTTGGGTGGCCTTGCTACCCAGCTTTCCCTGAGGATCCTGTCTCTGCATCCAAATGTCTGGTATTACAGGTACTATGTCTTCCTTGCTTTTTAAATGTGTGAACTAGGGATTTGAGCCCCAGTCCTCACATTTATGTGGCAGGCACTTATTGATGGAACTATCTCCCCAGGTCTGTAATGCTCTTTATTAAGTATATCTTTTAGTATGGATTTTGCCGTTTGCTAGCATGAATTGGAATGAGTATGTTGCCATTGTAGGTGACAAAACATTATCAGGAACTTTTATGTGAAGGAACGTAACTGAGGAAAAAGATTAAGTAGTCAACAAATTCAACTCATTTCTGGGCCATCAAGTAGTGTTAGTGTAGCCTACTGCAACATCTACAACGCTGAGCTCTCCCCGTAGACACTAGAAGTTACTGGCTTGGGAACATTCAAGAGTAGTAGTGGCTGAAAAGGGTCCAACACTGC
>NW_008472943.1:0-1181 GCF_000622305.1 Nannospalax galili | reverse complement strand
AGACAGGGTCTCCCTGTAGTCCCAGCTGGTCTGGAATTCACTATGTAGACCTAGCCGGCCTTGAACTCACAGAGATCCGCCTACCTCTGCCTCCCATATTATTATTATTTTTTTGATGAATCAAGATTTCAGTTTATTAACTGTAAATTCAGTTTTCTATGTAAATTTAAGCATAGGTATTAGGAGGAACAGGGGCAAGAGGGGTTTAAGAAAGGACAGTGTCTGCTTTTCAGAGAAGTGGTCAGCAATGACCGCACACTCATGGTCAGTGCTGCAGAGAAGAAGTGATGTGGAATGCTCAGATATAAATGGAACATTAGTGTCACCCACTCCAGGGCTCAGGGAACCTCGAGGAAGTAGGGAAAGAATGTAAGAGCTAGAGGAAGAGCTAGGAGGGTACGGAGCGCAGACTTCCAGCGTGGCGCGGTGCTGCTCTCTTGAACTCACAGCAGCTGCGACTGCTTCTCAAGATCTGTACCAGATTGGACCGGTTAATAGTTAATACCTTGTTAGGGAAGAAGTGATGAATGGGGCCTCACTCCACCCTGAGGGTGTAGGCACAGTTAGAGGCTGATGAAGGAGGGAAAGACATTTGCTTTAGTGGTGTAGCTACTGGTAAGATGCCATGTTCTTGTAAACAAACCCTCACCACACTCCCGAAAACAACCCCAATGAAACTCATTGGGTCACTCACACAAAAAAAGACAAGAAACTAGAAGGCAGGCTAGTTAGGAAAGACAAGGAGAGTAGGAGGGCTGAATTTGAGCAAATACATTATGTACATGTGTGAACATGATATAATTAATATGCTAATACAAACACCTTAGGAAAAAGACAATTATATGCTCTAGAGTGGGTATGAACTCCTGGAGAAAAGGTCACCCATAGTTATTTCTTAGAGTGCTGTGTTTGGAAACACAACAGACAACATAGTAACCGGGAGCCAGGACTGCTGTGGTTGTCCAGTTTCGATCATGCCACCCAGCAAGAATAGACTAGACAGCAGTGGCCAAGGGGAGAAACTTGGTCTCTATAGGGTCACTGTTGCATCTAGGTTTATCTTTTTTTAAAGCTGTCTAGAGGCTGGAGAGATGGCTCCGCAGTTAAGAGTCCTGGCTGCTTTTGTAGAAGACTGGGGTTCAGTTCCCAGTACCCACATGGCAGCTAACAACTGTCCATAA
>NW_008472942.1:0-1179 GCF_000622305.1 Nannospalax galili | reverse complement strand
ACAGGGTAGTGTAAGGAAAGAGGAGCAGGCTTACCCTGTGGGTGGGAAAACATCCTCTCCAGGATTATAACTCCCATCTCTTCCTATAAGAAGACAGCCTGGGGGTGGGTGCTTCTGTACACCACAATTGGAGAATTCCACTTGAGCATGCAAACTAAAATCAGTGGCTGGGCACATGGCGAGTCAGTGAAGCTGCCTGCCTCATACAAGGTAGTTAGTACCAAGCGATGTAGACAGCCAGTAGGATGTGTAGTGATCACAGCCACTGTCAAGAAATTGGAAAAGTTAAAAATCATCTGGTAGACCAAGAGCCCTTTAGCAGTTTGGTGTGGCCTCTAAAGAGTCCAGATGTCTCCACGGCATGGTGCAGTCTGCTGGGGGAGAACTGTCATCAGCAGTCCTGCTTGGCATGGGCCTAGGGTGCTACACCGTCAGTGTGTGCAGTAATGGTTCAGTTAGTATAAGTACAACCAATTACATTCTGATTGGATCTTAGGCTTCATGAGAGGGAACCCATGTTTGGTTGTGAGCCTGGATGAAACCTGGGTCTGGAAAGTCAGATGTCCCAGGAGGGAAACTCTGCCATTTATTAAATGGATTTGATGTGCTAGTGAAACTGCTGTCTAAACAATTGCTTCTGTCAGCCACAGTCAGAGGAGCCTCTTCTTGCAATTGGAGACGACTACAGTTCAACCAGTAAGTCCAATTTCTGAAGACATGGTAAGCGCCCCCTCCCCATTCCAGTCAAGCAGGCATACTGTCTTCCTTCCTAAGTTAGAGCTGCTTTCTGGGGACCCTGGAATTGAAGTGAGGCCTTCTTAAATTTTTAAAAATTTATGTGTATGTCTGTGTGCCTAAATGACTTTATATGTACCACATCTGTGTACGTCTTTAAAATCCATTTACCAGCCAGGCGTGGCGATGCATGCCTTTAATCCCAGCACTTGGGAGGCAGAGTCAGGCGGACCTCTTGTGAGTTTGAGACCAGCCCGGTCTACATAGGGAGTTCCAGGTTGGCTGGGGCTACAGGGAGACCCTGTCTCAAAGAGACTACCACCACCACCACCACGAAAAAATCATTATTACCAATATTTTGTTAGTTTACAAAGCATGAAAATTCTAGGTATCAGTTTGTTACCAGGTTCTAATTTTGTTACAGTATTATTACAAAGCATAGTT
>NW_008472941.1:0-1181 GCF_000622305.1 Nannospalax galili | reverse complement strand
GCAGCCTCCCTCCTCCCTCACTGCCTAATTAAAATTTTTAATTGACTTGAGAATTTCATAAAATGTATTTTGATCATGTTCAGAGTACCTTCCCCATTCCACCCTTAACTTTTCACAGCCCCTCGGAACTTCATGTAATTTTCCAATTTTTAAAAGATTAATAGATATTTTGCTGGGCATAGTGGCACATAACTTTAATCCCAACATTCAGGAGACAGAGGCAGGAGGATCTCTGTGAGTTCAAGGCCATCTTGGTCTACATAGTAAGGTCCAGGGCAGCCCCACTACAGGGAGACCCTTTCTGAAAAAAAAGAAAAGAAAAAGAAAGAAAAAGACTGGAAAAAAGGATAATAGATATTAACAAAAGATTGGTCACGTTCAGTTTTGACTGTTAATTATCTATGTAAATATTAGATAGATACACGGAATTACTTTCTTCATATTTGAAAGCCATGGTGCAAATAAGGTGCTTTACTTGAGGTAGGCTATTGCTTAGTAAATGATGTACTCACCATGCACACACAGGCACTTTAAAAATATTTTATTTATTATTTTTAGTTTATGTGTATAAGTGTTTTGCCTGCATGTATGCAAGTGAACCTGTCCTTTACAATGCCAGCAGAGGTCAGAAGATGTTGGTCAGATCCTTTGGAACTAGGATTAAAGATGGTTGTTATCCACCATATGAGTGCTTGGATTTGAACCTGGGTGTTCTGTAGGAATAGCCAGGATTCTGAACCATTATGCTCTCTCTCTACCTCCCTACATTCAGGAACTTTGATCTATATATCTGTCCATCTCACCAGCACGCACCTGCTTTCCTCAAGTTAAGTAACTTTGTCTACAGAACCAAAGCAAGTAATCATGTGCCAATTCAGCTGGTATATTTTCACAATGGTTTCTGTAGCTGTTGTTTAATTTTAATTGTAGTATTTGAAACTCTGAAAAGAAAAATACATATTTACTGATACTATATTTACAAAAGAAGACTCTGAAAAGATTAAGAACTCCATTCAACTCTGCCAGCTTTATTATTAGATAATTAATGGTTACTGCCCTTTGAAGGAGCATGGTCTTTGAGTTGGAAATCAGTTTCACTCTTTGGCTATGGCTTTTCAAGATATTTAAATTTACAAATCTCAACTTAAAATTTTTAAATTTAAATGATTGGCATATTCCAA
>NW_008472940.1:0-1181 GCF_000622305.1 Nannospalax galili | reverse complement strand
GAATATGTTAAAGCTGTAATGAAATGCTTCTTCTAAAAAATAAAAAAAAATAGTAAAAAAATTACATAAAGGCTAAAAAATAAATAAATATTTTAAAATAATGTTTATTTAGTGGTGTGTGTGAGAGAGACAGAGACAGAAACAGAGAGGACAACTTGAAGGCATGTTGGGTCTCTCCTTCCACTATGTGAGTCCTGAGGCTCAAACTTAAGTTGTCAGGCTTGGTGGTCCACATCCTTTCCCACTGAGACATCTTGTCCCGGTCTACATTTTAAGTGACTCCTTGGAAATGGCTATCCATCCATGCATCCAACAAACAATTCTTGACCTCCTCCTATCTCAAGCATAAATAAACAACTGTGAATTGTGGCTCATGATGTGGAAGGGGAGGGATGGCAGCCTAGTGGGGATGAGAAGGATGAGTAAGCAAAAATGCACGTGGAGGAATTCAAATGTATGTACGAAGGTGAAAGGATGGAGGAGGCCATGGAGGTTGTAGGCAACACCAGACACTAGGCCTCAGGATCATGAGTGTCAGCAGATGAGGCAATCAGAACAAAAACGGTTTCAGGCCTACACCAAAGGCATTTGACCTCATCCTGAAGGCACTGTGTTATCAAAAAAGCCATTTCCTGAGGCAGCTGATGGGCTTTTCATGATGGAGGACCAGATATGGTACGCAGGTCTCCTGAGTGGTGCTGTTATCCCTTATACTTCCATAAAGTCTATCTTTTGTTTTTTCCATAATGTACTTTACCATCTACTCCAGGACTAGAACTTGAGGTAAATTTCTGGGGTTTGCAGGAAAATCATTCTGCTAGAAATCACTGTTCCTCAATAGTAAACAAATGCTCTAGCAGCCTAGGGGATAATTACCACACTAAATAATACAGTCCTATCAATACTATGGACATTGAGACTTGGCCTTTTGTCTAAGAAATACAAGTCTGAAGATTTCTTACTGACATTACAAAGGGCAGGATGAGGCTCTCTGCTGGCTCCAATCCAGTAACTTCGTTGAAGGCTCTAGCTATGGAGGTAACATTACCCGAATGCCACAGCAAGTGAAGGGGCACACACGTGGTTATGCAAAGACAGGGTTCCTGGCAAGAATCAGTAGAGCATGAGAAATGCAAACCATGGGATGAATAACTGAGAGACATTCAAAGGGGATATCTGGG
>NW_008472939.1:0-1181 GCF_000622305.1 Nannospalax galili | reverse complement strand
AAAACAAAACAAAAAAAACAAGGAGGAAATATACCAAAAGAAAGCCCTGTGCTGATGGTGGTGGGGCCCGAGGCAAGAGTAGGCTCAGCCAGATGAAACTCTCAAGGAGCCATACCTGGCTGAGCCTAGAGTGCATAGAGGCATAGGGGTGGGGAGGTATACAACAAAACAGCTGCTTTTTATTGAGTTTTTTTCTCTGAGTGCGACTCTGGAGAAAGTGTCAGGATTGGAAAATCTCAATCCTCAAAACAATATTAGAAGAGAGATTATTTTATCAGTTAGGGTATTTTAGGTTACAAGTAATAATATTTTTTTAATCTAAAGGTAATTTAAATACTAAAAGAGTCATACAAGATGGTACTGTAAGTTCTTGCTTTGAGCACTTCCTCTCATCCCAACACATCACCCTCATAGATAAAACATAAAGAGTGGGAACTCCAGAAAACAGCCACTTTCAAATGGAAGCTAAAGGTCTTTCTGATCTATAAATGACAGAAAAAGAGAGAGAAAAGGCAAGGTGATTTGCAGGTCTGGATTCAGCCAGGGGTGGAGAGGGGGCAGGGTATGTAGGGAGAGGTGGCCCTATCCTATAGGACTAAAACTGCTGGGTGTGTAAAGGCTCTGATCCCAGTCTTCCTCACTTGGGATGGGGTTCTCCTGCCGGGTAAAAGAGGTAAATGCAAAGTGCAGTGTGCCGAGCCCAGGGTCATGTTTAGTGTGATGGTCTATGATAAGAAAGGTGGGTGCAGCCTTCCAACCAGGCTCTGGCAGGCCAACCAAGCTCTAGGCTCATCCTCTGCCTTTCTCTCCTCAAAGAACTAGAGTTCCAAATGCTGAACAGAAACGAAGTCCTTAAATAGTGGTCTCCCTGGCTGGGCTGGCAATGACTATAAGTGGGGAATGTAAGATAAGGGGAGTTGAGGGGGCCTATGGTTTGCACCCTATGTGTTGACAGCTTGGTCTCCACTGTGTCAGTGTGAGAGGTGATGGAGCCTAAAGGAAGGTCCATAGGTTGGTGAATTTTTTTTAGGAGACCAAAGTGATATAGAAGCCTGAGTGTAACTTCTGACCTGCTCTCTGGCTTTCTGTTTGGCACTGCAATCTCTCCTCTCACTACACCAGAGTGAAACTAAAGGAAACATAGGGGGAAAGTTTATTTTAAAAATCAGATAGAAAAAAAA